>NC_041219.1:26597067-26598975 GCF_002837175.3 Physeter macrocephalus
TATATATGCACCCAACATAGGAGCACCTCAATACATAAGGAAACTGTTAACACCTATAAAAGAGGAAATTGACAGTAACACAATAATAGTAGGGGACTTTAAGACCTCGCTTAAACCAATGGACAGATCATCCAGACAGAAAAGTCATAAGGAAACACAGCTTTAAATGACACAATAGACCAGATAGATTCAATTGATATTTATACGACATTCCATCCAAAAACAGCAGATTACACTTTCTTCTCAAGTGCGCACAGAACCTTCTCCAGGATAGATCACATCTTGGGTCACAAATCAAGCCTCAGTAAATTTAAGAAAATTGAAATCATATCAAGCATCTTTTCTGACCACAACGCTATGAGATTAGAAATGAATTACAGGGGAAAAAAACGTTAAAAACACAGACACATGGAGGCTAAACAATACATTACTAAATAACCAAGAGTTCACTGAAGAAAACAAAGAGGAAATCAAAAACTACCTAGAGACAAACGACAATAAAAACACGAGAATCCGAAACCTATGGGATGCAGCAAAAGCAGTTCTAAGAGGAAGTTTATAGCTATAAAAGCCTACCTCAAGAAACAAGAAAAATCTCAAATAAACAATCTAATCTTACACCTAAAGGAACTAGAGAAAGAAGAACAAACAAAACCCAGAGTTAGCAGAAGGAAAGAAATCATAAAGATCAGAGCAGAAATAAATGAAATAGAAACAAAGAAAACAATAGCAAAGGTCAATAAAACTAAAAGCTGGTTCTTTGAGACGATAAACAAAATTGATAAACCATCAGCCAGACACATCAAGAAAAAAAGAGAGAAGACTCAAATCAATAAAATTAGAAATGAAAAAGGAGAAGTTACAACAGACGCCGCAGAAATACAAAGCATCCTAAGAGACTACTACAAACGACTCTATGCCAACAAAATAGACAACCTGGAAGAAATGGACAAATTCTTAGAAAGGTATAACGTTCCAACACTGAACCAGGAAGAAATACAAAATATGAACAGACCAATCACAAGTAATGAAATTGAAACGCTGATTAAAAATCTTCCAACAAACAAAAGTCCAGGATCAGATGGCTTCACAGGTGAATTCTATCGAACATTTAGAGAAGAGCTAACACCCATCCTTCTCAAACTCTTCCAAAAAATCGCAGAGGCAGGAACACTCCCAAACTCATTCTATGAGGCCACCATCACCCTGATACCAAAAACAAAGATACTACAGAAAAAGAAAATTACAGACCAATATCACTGATGACTATAGATACAAAAATTCTCAACAGAATACTTGCAAACAGAATCCAACAACACATTAAAAGGATCATGCACCATGATCAAGTGGGATTTATCCCAGGGATGCAAGGATTCTTCAGTATACACAAATCAATCAATGTGATACACCATATTAACAAATTGAAGAATAAATACCATATGATCATCTAAATAGACTCAGAAAAAGCTTTTGACAAAATTCAACACCCATTTATGATAGAAACTCTCCAGAAATGGGCATAGAGGGAACCTACCTCAACATAATAAAGGCCATATATGATAAACCCACAGCAAGCATCATTCTCAATGGTGAAAAACTGAAAGCATTTCCTCTAAGATCAGGAAGAAGACAAGGATGTCCACTCTCACCTCTATTATTCAACATAGTTTTGGAAGACCTAGCCATGGCAATCAGAGAAGAAAGAGAAATAAAAGGAATACAATTGGAAAAGAAGAAGCAAAACTGTCACTGTTTGCAGATGACATGATACTATACATAGAGAATCCTAGAGATGCCACCAGAAAACTAGTAGAGCTAATCAATGAATTTGGTAAAGTTTCAGGATACAAAATTAATGCACAGAAATCTCTTGCATTCCTATACACTAATGATGAAAAATTTGAAAGA
>NC_041219.1:26599388-26600418 GCF_002837175.3 Physeter macrocephalus
CACATTGAAAGGATCATACACCATGATCAAGTGGGATTTATCCCAGGGATGCAAGGATTCTTCAATATATGCAAATCAATCAATGTGATACACCATATTAACAAATTGAAGAATAAAAACCATGTGATCATCTCAATAGATGCAGAAAAAGCTTTTGACAAAATTCAACACCCATTTATGATAAAAACTCTCCAGAAAGTGGGCATAGAGGGAACCTACCTCAACATAATAAAGGCCATATATGACAAACCCACAGCAAACATCATTCTCAATGGTGAAAAACTGAAAGCATTTCCTCTAAGATCAGGAAGAAGACAAGGATGTCCACTCTCACCACTATTATTCAACATAGTTTTGGAAGACCTAGCCATGGCAATCAGAGAAGAAAGAGAAATAAAAGGAATACAAATTGGAAAAGAAGAAGAAAAACTTTCACTGTTTGCAGATGACATGATATTATAAGTAGAGAATCCTAAAGATTCCACCAGAAAACTAGTTGAGCTAATCAATGAATTTGGTAAAGTTGCAGGATACAAAATTAATGCACAGAAATCTCTTGCATTCCTATACACTAGCAATGAAAGATCAGAAAGAGAAATTAAGGAAACACTCCCATTCACCACTAATGAAACTTAAATGCTTTTGCACAGCAAAGGAAACCATAAACAAGACAAAAAGACAACACTCAGAATGGGAGAAAATATTTGCAAATGAATTAACGGACAAAGGATTAATCTCCAAAATATATAAACAGCTCGTGCAGCTCAATATTAAAGAAACAAACAACCCAACCCAAAAATGGGCAAAAGACTTAAACAGACATTTCTCCAAAGAAGACATACTGATGGCCAAGAAGTACATGAAAAGCTGCTCAACATCACTAATTATTAGAGAAATGCAAATCAAAACTACAATGAGGTATCACCTCACACCAGTTAGAATGGGCATCATCAGAAAATCTACAAACAGCAAATGCTGGAGAGGGTGTGGAGGGAAGGGAACCCTTCTTGCACTGTTGGTGGGAATGTAA
>NC_041219.1:26600488-26613444 GCF_002837175.3 Physeter macrocephalus
GAAATTGAGTCATTTGTTGAGACGTGGATGGATCTAGAGACTGTCATACAGAGTGAAGTAAGTCAGAAAGAGAGAAACAAATATCGTATATTAACGCATGTATGTGGAACCTAGAAAAATGGTACAGATGAACCGGTTTGCAGGGCAGAAGTTGAGACACAGATGTAGAGAACAAATGTATGGACACCAAGTGGGGAAAGCCAAGGGGGTGTGGGGATGGTGGTGTGCTCAATTGGGTGATTGGGATTGACATGTATACACTGATGTGTATAAAATTGATGACTAATAAGAACCTGCTGTGTAAAAAAAAAATTAAATTAAATTAAAATATTTAAAAAAGGGTGAATACGTTGTTCAATAAAGTTCTTGGTGAAAATGAAAAATGTGTCTTTTATTTTTACTTAAAAATCGAAGCCACATTTTGGCCAACCCAATATTAAGAATGAAAAGGTGTGGAATGGCTAAATAAATTATGGTAAATCCAAGTTGACGTTATTAGATGATTCAATAAGTAGTGTGTCGACTCTATGCCTAATTCAATTGGAAAATAAGGCAAATGAGTAAAAACAGATTAGAGACCAAATATTATCTTTATTATTGATGAAACTGATATTGGATAAAGTGGTTTATATCTGAATAAGAAAGGCAAGTGGACTGTCTCATAATAAGGCTCAGAATTAGACAGACTGCCCATGGTGCCATGCTGGTCTAGGGAGATGATCTCATAGAAAGTATATGAGCCCTGCAGGCAGCTGGTTCCCAAAGAGAAAGAAAAGAGAAAAGGCCCACTCTCTCCTGTAACCTCACCAATCATTTCAATTCATTCCATCTCCCCTGGGGCAGAGTTAGTGAGTGGGTGGAGAAGGCAAGTTCTTATGCTAATGGAGCTCACTCATTAGCATAAGAGTGGAAGGGCACACCAAATGTGAAGAATAAATAATCCTCCCTAACAGTTTAAACCAGGGTTTGGCAAACTACAGCCCATGGGCCAAATCTTGCCCATACCTGTTTTTATGCAGCCCCAAGCTAAGAAGAATGACTTATATTCTTAAATGGTTGAAAGTATTAGAAGGATGATATTTCAGGACATTTAAAAATTATACAGTATTCAAATTTTAATGTAAATAAGTTAGGTTCTATTGGAACACAGGTATATACATTCATTTATGTATTATCCGTGGCTACTTTCATGCTACACCAGCGGTCCCCAACCTTTCTGGCACCAGGGACTGGTTTCATGGAAGACAATTTTTCCCCGCACAGCAGGGCGGGGGGATGGTTCAGGAGGTAACGCGAGCGATGGGGAGCAGCAGATGAAGCTTCGCTCGCTCGCCCACTGCTCACTGCCTGCTGCGTGGCCCAGTTCCTAACAGGCCGCAGACCAGAACTCGTCTGCGGTCTGGGGGTTGGGGACCCCTGTGCTACACGACAGGGCTGAGGAGTTAGGACAGAGACTGTAAGGGATGACAACATAAAAATATTTACTCCCTAATCTTTAAAAGAAAAAGTTTGTGACCCCTGATTTATACTATTGAATTCTATGCAGCCATCAAAACAGAGAGAGAGAACTATATACTGACCTGGATGGCAGCCCACCATTTTCCACAACGAACAAAAAGTAAGTTGCAAAGCATTCAATATAGTATAAGCCTATTTTATTAAAGATGCATATACAGCTAGATAGAAAGATATTTACATATGTACCTAACAATCCTTACCAAACTTGGTGAGTGGAAAGGAATGGGGAAGAAAGAGGAGGGCTCAGACATTTTACACTTTGTATTATTTTAAATTTTTCACAATGACGATTATTATTTTCATATATATGCAAAACAAAAAGATAAACGTAACATGAACACAGTGATGGCTTAGGCTACAAACAAGTCAAATGAGTGAAAACTTGGAAATGACTGTGTGACAATCACAGTATCTCAGGATTCAGAAGCACCCTGGTCTAAGAGCTCATTTGATGCTTGAATCGACTGTACAACAACCTAACTTGAGTTTGAGTACCTCCAGCAGCAGGAAACTTGCTGTTACCCACAGCGACCCATTTCATCTCTGGATAATTCCAGTGATAATAAAATTCACCCTGATTTGTGTTAAAATTTTACCTCACTGTAGCTTTTACTTGTTGATTCAAATTCTCCATTTTAGGCTTATAAGAAAAGTAATCTGTCCCTCATCTGAGAGCCCTGTATGTGAACACAAGTTACATGGCAAACTTGAGTCCCTTTTCTAAACTAAATATCTTTCTGTCCTTCAACCATTCAACATGTGGTGTTAAAAGAATGGAAAGGGCTTAAAAGAGTCATAAATCATGAAATAGAAAGGATAAGTATAAAATACATCCTTTTTGAAAACTTTAGCAGTCATGGTTAGTTCAGCTGTTATGAGTTCAAGCTGGTATCTTGAGAAAGAGAACTAAAATTTCAAGAGGAAACAGATATTGTGAGTAAAAGGGGATAAGTGAGCATACACCTACCTAGAGGAAGTGATGTCAGTGGGAAAGGATTTGGGATAAGCAATGGATGTGACCTCCAACCCAGGCAGAGGGAAGAGGAGAGATGCCGAATAGAAGAGTGAGAAGGCAGAAGACTTTGAGGAGGAAATAAATAAGGTGATTTCAAACAAATCTTCCCAGGAAAACAGGTGAGCAGGTCATCTCCCATGAGAGAAGGAAGCCAGCAATGTGTGATGAATGGGGTGGAAGAAGGAACAAGAAAAAGTGAGGAGTTCGTTGTTGAGTTGAAAACTCACATATTACAGTGGCTGCCAAAGAAACAGAAGAAGGAATCAACAGGTGTTAAATAGAAAGAATACTTAGGGACTTCCCTGGTGGTCCAGTTGTTGAGACTTCGCTTTCCAATGCAGGGGGTGTGGGTTTGATCCCTAGTTGGGGAGCTAAGATTCCACATGCCTCGCGGCCAAAAAACCAAAACATAAAACAGAAGCAATATTGTAACAAATTCAATAAAGACCTTAAAACTGGTCCACATCAAAAAAAATCTTTAAAAAATATATATACTTTTAAAAAAACATAGAATACTTAGCTTTGGTGAGGGCTGAGGGTAGGAAAGAGCAGACAGGTCTCAAGATTTAGTGAGTTTTTCCAACAGCATTTAACAACTCAAGGTTAATGAGTTAACCCACTTCATCCTCTCCCCCATCCACTCTCCACCCCCCCGCCCCCCAAATGCAGGACCCAGAGTGATGCACTATTTATTGCCAGCAGGAGATTGAGAGGCCCATTGCAGGAAGACAGCAGTGGCTCTTTGTCCTCAGTTACAAAGGAGTGTGCCTTTGTGAAGACCCTCAAGTTTATGTCCCAGTAGAAACACTATATTCTATAGGCTTATTAAAGAATCTTAACACCTTCCAAAATTGCCCAAGCCATAATGAAAGCCCAGTACTCAACAATGGGAACTGCTTGACCTAATCAGTCAGAAATAATGGAAAATATATTAAAAGTGCTACCTTTTCATGCACTTAACATAATGCTTTTGAATTTCCAGTGGCATCCCAGTGGATTACTATGAATTACTTTGTAGGCACAAAATTCTGTTTGTTTTCTCTCCCACCCTAGACTATAATATTTGAAAACGTATTTATCAAGAGCCAAAGTGACTTGTTTCTCCACCCGCCTTCTCTGGAGGTGCACGTAACAGCATGTAGCAAGCCCAGTGTTTAAAGAGCTAGGACATTAGAAGGGCTCTTTCCATGTACAAGTCAGTGGTTATCCTGTTCCATTCTGGTTGATTCCTTGGTCTATTCCCCATCCCCATCGTTGCCCTTCTAAAGTTCATCCAAGTTCACATCTCACTCTCCATCCCCCTTACTCTCTAGGCTATCTTCTTATTACCTGTGCTAGGACACCCCCAAACCCCCATCCTTGCACCCTTTTCAATAATCATGACCTCTCAGAGTGCTGGGCTCTGTAAAAGAAGACAGGGACTTGTCAGGCCCAAGAGATTTTACAGATATGATGGTGCCCACAGCTCCATAGGAACTATGCTAACGGCATCACCTGCCCAGATATCAAAATAGACTTTCTCATCAAGGTTTATGTATCTTCTAATGGTGGCCTTCTCTTTCAAGTGTTTTCTTGAGAGCCCTCCTGCCATTTCCTCCCTAAGAACTCTTAACATTTTTTGACATGCACCTCAACATCTTGCAACTTGGGTCCAAGAACAATAGACCAAAAATAACAAGTAAAGGAAACATGCATTCTTTGTCTTTTCCCCAGCCAAGTCCTTACTCACTTATAGCATTAACTATAAGTGCCAAGTATAGGTACCTCCAGCTGGGGAGGAAGGAACCACAGGGAAACCAGGATGGAATAAGAGTGAATTTGCTGTATGGAGAGTGTCAGATTCTTGGTTTTAATGTGGCGAAGAGTGAAGAGTAGCTTTTCAGGTACTCTGCCTTCAAGCTGGGTAATCACATTTCACACCAGTTTTATCTGAACATAGCCTTTTAAGTCCACTAAGCCTCTTCTATTTTATTGAGAAAATCAAGGCCATTTAATTAAAGCATCCCAAATTTCCCTTTTCTTTACCAGCTTTTTATAGGTAGGTTAGGGGCAAGTTCTCCAGGCACAGGTAGACCTGAGTTTAAATTGAAGCTTTCTCTGACACTTAGTAGCTACTGGGCAAGTTCCTTGATCTTTCCATGTTTGTAAAAAGTTTCCTCATTATAAAAAGCTAAAAATAATGCTGATTTTGCATGATTGTTCTGAAGTTTTATTTAGATCGTGTATCAAAAGCTCCTGGTCTTTTTTTTTAGTATGAGTTTAAAATGGTACATAAACTCCTGATTCTTAGTCTGTATTCAATAATGTGGGCCAAATTATGTGTTTAATAATTGTTATTATTATAATTTCTTTGTTTTCTTTGCTAGAAATATGGAAAACAATAAGAATATTAGCAAATTACACTTGGTAGAAGCACTCTGTCACCATACTACATATCCAAAACAATTATAACATAACTAGATCTGACAAGAGATTATCCTATCTCTACCTAACTGAAGTTATCAAGAAGATTATCTGGAATATGGATTTATATGCACCCTCCTTGACAATGAAGGACACTGTAAGTGTATAATGAAATACTAGCTATAATTTTAGCAAGACTCTTAAAGACAGAGCAATCAGAACACGAATAGCATGGTTTTTAGTGACAGAAAAATTGAAAATCAACTTGAAATCTTTTAAATATAGTTTATCTTTATCTTGTTCCTTTTAATATCTACTTTTATATTTTACACTATGCAAAAGCTGTTAGTACAGGAAAGCATGGCAGCAACATGGATGGACCTAGAGATATCATACTAAGTGAAGTCAGACAAAGACAAATGTTACATGATATCGCTTATATGGAATCTAAAAAATAATATAAAGCAATCTGGGACTTCCCTGATAGTCCAGTGGTTAAGACTTCACCTTCCAATGCAGGGGGTGCAGGTTCAATCCCTGGTTGGGGAGCTAAGAGCCCACATGCTTTGTGGCCAAAAAAACCAAAACATGAAACAGAAGCAATATTGTAACAAATTCAATAAAAGGGACGTGGGATGGATAAATTAGGAGTATGGGATTAACAGACACAAACTACTATATATAAAATAGATAAACAACAAGGATTTACTGTATAGCACAGGGAACTACATTCAATATCCTATAATCACATTTAATGGAAAGTAATCTGAAACATATATACATATATTTAACTGAATCACTTTGCTGTACACCTGAAACTAACACAATATGGTAAATTAACTATATTTCAATAAAAAACAATGCATGGGGCTTCCCTGGTGGTGCAGTGGTTGAGAGTACGCCTGCCGATGTCCAATGCAGGGGGTGCAGGTTCAATCCCTGGTTGGGGAGCTAAGAGCCCACATGCTTTGTGGCCAAAAAAACCAAAACATGAAACAGAAGCAATATTGTAACAAATTCAATAAAGACTTTGAAAAGGGTCCACATCAAAAAAATCTTAAAACACACACACACACACACACACACAAAACAGAAACAGACTCACAGACATAGAAAACAAACCTAAGGTTACCAAATGGAAAAGGGACGTGGGATGGATAAATTAGGAGTATGGGATTAACAGACACAAACTACTATATATAAAATAGATAAACAACAAGGATTTACTGTATAGCACAGGGAACTACATTCAATATCCTATAATCACATTTAATGGAAAGTAATCTGAAACATATATACATATATTTAACTGAATCACTTTGCTGTACACCTGAAACTAACACAATATGGTAAATTAACTATATTTCAATAAAAAACAATGCATGGGGCTTCCCTGGTGGTGCAGTGGTTGAGAGTACGCCTGCCGATGCAGGGGACGCGGGTTCGTGCCCCGGTCCGGGAGGATCCCACGTACTGCGGAGCGGCTGGGCCCGTGGGCCATGGCCGCTGAGCCTGTGCGTCCGGAGCCTGTGCTCCGCAACGGGAGAGGTCACGGCAGTGAGAGGCCCGCGTACCACAAAAACAAACAAACAAACAAAAAGCAATGCATGGATATAACTTGCAAATAAACAGATATGCATATGTTATGAGTACATGCTCATTGTTTTTTAATTATTATTATTTTATTTATTTATTTATTTATTTTTAGCTGCATTGTGTCTTCGTTGCTGCGCACAGGTTTTCTCTACTTGCGGCGAGCGGGGGCTACTCTTCATTGCGGTGCACAGGCTTGTCACCGTGGTGGCTTCTCTTGTTGTGGAGCACAGGCTCTGAGCGTGCAGGCTTCAGAAATTGTGGCACGCGGGCTCAGTAGCTGTGGCTCGTGGGCTTAGTTGCTCCGCAGCATGTGGGATCTTCCCAGACCAGGGCTCGAACCCATGTCCCCTGCACTGGCAGGAGGATGCTTAACCACTGCGCCACCAGGGAAGTCCTCATTTTTCAACAATGGAGTGCACTATCAAAAGTTTAAAGAATGTGATCTACACTGACCCCATGTGTTTACCCCACTCTTTGGGTTATGTCATACCCCTGCATAAAGATCTATCTTTCACAGTTCTCCATTTCCAAATGAACATGGTCTGAGATCTTTACATGCAAGCAAGGCCTTTCCTAACTTGGTCCCCAGCCCTCTCCTATCTCTCCAGATCCAGGCAGGAAACAGATTGGCATAGAAAAAGAGAGATTAATAGACTACCTACAATGATGGAGGCGAAGTATAGAGAAACTACAAGGGATAGTGACAGCGGCTCTGAAGTGATCATGCTTATGATGATCCAGGGACATACACCCCAATGTTAATTGCAGCACTATTTATAATAGCCAGGACATGGAAGCAACCTAAATGTCCATCGACAGAGGAATGGATAAAGAAGATATGGTGTAGATATACAGTGAGATATTACTCAGCCATGAGAAAGAACAAAATAATGCCATTTGCAGCAACATGAATGGACTTAGAGACTGTCATACTGAGTGAAGTAAGTCAGACACAGAAAGACAAATATCATATGATATCACTTATACGTGGAATCTAAAAAAAGGGGTACAAATAAACTTATCTACAAAACAGAAATAGATTTACAGATGTAGAAAACAAACTTATGGTTACCAGGGGGTAAGGGTGGGGGGGAGGGATAAACTGAGAGATTGGGATTGACACAGACACACTACTATATATTAAACAGGTAACTAGTAAGGACTTACTGTATAGCACAGGGAACTCTACTCAGTACTCTATAATTGCCTATATGGGAAAAGAATCTACAAAAGAGTGGATATATGTATATGTATAACTTATTCACTTTGCTGTACACCTGAAACTAACACAACATTGTAAATCAACTATGCTCCAATAAAAATTTTTTTAAAAGGGTGGGGGCTAGTGTGGTTAGTGGTTATGAAGCAAAAACAACCTGGGAAGGTGGGCACGGACTGCCTCACACCAGACTCTGCCAGCTGAGCTAAAGAGCTTGGGCAATGACATGCCACTGAAGTTGGGTAGTGCCCTACTGTTGACTACTTTTGTTGTGAGTCTTGGTTCCGTGCCTTTGCACATGCAGTTTTCCCTGCCTGAAAACTCACCCTCTCTCTTCTATTCAACAGTGATTCATCCTTTGACCCACTTTGTATGTCATTTCCTGTCTAAAGCCTTCCTCAGTCCCCTTAGGCTGTCTTAGTCACTTCCTCTTCTGTGCCCCCTTAGCACTTTGCAGGGCTCTCACTGCTTTGTCACTACTTGTTTACAGATCATCTCTCTCAAGACAGTGAGCTCTTTGAAGCCAAGACCATTCCGCGTTTATTTTCATCCTCACCGTACCCCACCTCTCACCACCCAGCCCTCTGAGGGCTGAAACTATTATCTCACTCAGGTTTTTGTCCTCCCCCTCCTCCCTCCCCCATCCCACTCTCCCCCAACCCCCGTTCACCTGACTCAGGGTGTGCCATGTTAATCACACTCAAGAATGTACACCAAATGAATAAAGTCACAGAAAATAGACCTTCCACCAACTCTGGTCTCAAACAAGAAAAGCCTGCCCAGAAGAGGCTACCAGTGCTTGGCAATGTCTAAAAGCTTCTTGATTATAGAAAGTGAGATGGCTGCTGGAATCCACTAAAACAATTAGAAGAGGGTTTTTGTTTGTTTGTTTGTTTAACAGAGCAAAGATATTTAATTATATATTTAATAAATTATTCAAATTAAACAGTTAACAAATCATAGTTTAAAATAAATTAGTGAAGTTGAATAAACAGGTCTGCCACAAATTTTTCAAGCTTGTTTCTTCCAAGAAGGCAAGGGCAGTGTCTTTTTTAAAAGTCAACTTTTGTGTCCAAAAAGCCTAGCACAGAGTAAATCCATATTGAATAAGTACATGAAAAAACAAGAATTTGACATCAAACGTGCTCTGTCTAGACTATCTCCATACCAGTGGTGACTTTTAATCATGGCTTAGTGTGTGGTTATCTATGGCTGCATAACAAATTATTCCAAAATGTAGCTGCTTCAAACAACAAATACTTATCATACCCAGTTTCAAACAATTAGAAGTTTGATGTGCATCTGAGTTTAGAGGGTGCCTTAAATCCATATGATAGGTAATATTTATTAAGTGCTTACTATATGCCAGATTATTCTAGCAGCTGCATGTATTTACACATTTAATCTTCAGAACACTCTGAGGTGTTTACTCTTATTAACTTACTCTACAGAGGCAAAAAATTCAGCACAATGAGGTGAACTAAGTCAATGAAGGTCATACAGGCAGTAAAAAGCAGGCCGGGAATTCAGACCCAGGAAGTCTAGCTCCACAGGCCAAACTCCTAAATCTCTAACAGACTGCTTTCAAAGATAGGAAAAATAACAATAATTTACTCTTTAAGGATGAAGCTAATACAATGAAAGCTCCTCCCTCTCATCATTGTCCTATATAGGTTATTTCATCTCTCCAAGAGAGATGATTAGACTTGTATAGATCCATTGTCCCATATGTGCATGATGGCTGCCCATATTTGATGGTGAAATCTGGGCCATGGGTCTGGTCTTAGCATATTAGCTCAAAGGAGCTCCAACCTATGGCCGTGACAGTATTTGAACCAATGAATCAACCTGTACCTTATTCAATGTATAAGCAAGGATGCAGTCATTAATCTAAAAATTATATCCAGGACCAATGATCATGCCTAAACTCCTAGCATGAAACATTGTCTCTTCTCTCAGACAGAAAAAAAAAAAAAAAAAAAAAGAACAAAGGGGCTGGCAAACAATGTTTTTAGAAAGCAGGTCTGCTGTAAATGAGGTAAAGACTTCAGCTCTTAGAGGGTCTTTATTGTCTACCCCTCCCCATAAAAGAAACAGGAAAATCTCTCTCTCACACACAGATATTTTGCACTAGAGGACACACAATGCATATTTTTTCAATCAAATCTAACGAAAGAGTGGAATGAACAATGGGTCTTGAGCGAGGAGGACTGAGTTTACACCTCAAACTAGCTGACTCATTACAGACACAGGTCTTCACCACTCAGAGCATAAGCTTCCTTCTTATAAGAGAAAAAAATTTATGACAAATTCTCTAAGATCATATCTACCTCCCAAAATCGGTGATCCTTAGAAATACAAGTCCATATAAAATTAACACTTCTTATTTTATTCAGGTTATCGATACTATTATGCTTTGTAACTGTCTGCCTATTAACTGCACATGATTAAAAATCTCACAAAACGGGGACATGAGAATTTACCATTTATCAGAGGCCAGACACAATGTCAGTTCTGCGACAGACAGCAGCATTCAAACAACCCAAGACCTGCAGAGAGTTTCTCATTACTCTATTCTGTCACACAGCAGGGGAGTACAATACAAGATGACAAGACAGATTCCACTTCCCTGCCCCACCACCCAACCAGTACTGGTCATGGACTGGAACCCCTGCTCACAGGGCATGTTCGGGAGCAACAGCCGCTGAGGTAGTCATATCCGATGTTCCCTACTGCACCCTCATGGGTATGTGGAGTCAGATATATTTTTCTTTAAGCTGTTATGAGAACTGCAGTGATGGGCATTAAGTCTATTAAATAACATGGGAAGAAGAAGACTATAAATAGAACCCTGTTGACAGGAGCAATAGGAAGGGTTAGAGGGAAGCTCAGGGTCACCAATGACACTCCAAGTATGATGTAATAGATCATATTTACAGGGAGCTGCTCCACCCGGGAACTAATTGCATGGTTCTGGGTAAGTCATCTTATCCCCTGTTTATAAAATGAGGAGATTGCATTCGATTAGTGGTTTTCAAACTGAGTCCACAGAACAGTGGTGTCTCATGGAAAAACCAGGTGAGTGAGAAAGGCACAAACCCAAGTGGGTCATGCTCTCAACTCTCCACTCCATCTCCTACACAATGAGTTTTGCATTTAACTGTTTATTTTTTTAATTTAATATTCTTTATATTTTTATACAGCAGGTTCTTATTAGTCATCAATTTTATACACATCAGTGTATACAGGTCAACCTCAATAGCCCAATTCATCACACCACCACCCCCAACCCCCCACCGCTTTCCCCCCTTGGTGTCCATAAGTTTGTTCTCTACATCTGTGTCTCAACTGCCCTGCCAACTGGTTCATCTGTACCATTTTTCTAGGTTCCACATATATGCGTTAATATGCAACATTTGTTTTTCTCTTTCTGACTTACTTCACTCAGTATGACAGTCTCTAGATTCATCCATGTCTCTACAAATGACCCAATTTCATTCCTTTTTATGGCTGAGTAATATTCCATTGTATATATGTACCACATCTTCTTTATCCATTCGTCTGTCAGGCATTTAGGTTGCTTCCATGACCTGGCTATTGTAAATAGTGGTGCAATGAACATTGGGATGTGTGTGTCTTTTTGAATTACGGTTTTCTCAGGGTATATGCCCAGTAGTGGGATTGCTGTGTCATATGGTAATTCTATTTTTAGATTTTTAGGGAACCTCCATACTATTCTCCATAGTGGTTGTAACAATTTACATTCCCAGCAACAGTGAATGGGGTCCCCTTTTCTCCACACCCTCTCCAGCATTTGCTGTTTGTAGATTTTCTGATGATGCCCATTCTAACTGGTGTGAGGTGATACCTCCTCATTGTAGTTTTGATTTGCATTTCTCTTATAATTAGTGACGTTGAGCAGCTTTTCATGTGCTTCTTGGCCATCTGTATGTCCCCTTTGGAGAAATGTATATTTAGGTCTTCTGCCCATTTTTGGATTGGGTTGTTTGTTTCTTTAATATTGAGCTGCACGAGCTGTTTATATATTTTGGAGATTAATCCTTTGTCCGTTGATTCATTTGCAAATATTTTCTCCCACTCTGAGTGTCGTCTTTTCGTCTTGTTTATGGTTTCCTTTGCTGTGCAAAAGCTTTTAAGTTTCATTAGGTCCCATTTGTTTACTTTTGTTTTTATTTCCATTACTCTAGGAGGTGGGTCAGAAAAGATCTTGCTGTGATTTATGTCAAAGAGTATTCTTCCTATGTTTTCCTCTAAGAGTTTTATGGTATCCGGTCTTACATTTAGGTCTCTAATCCATTTTGAGTTCTTGTGTATGGTGTTAGGGAGTGCTCTAATTTCATTCTTTTACATGGAGCTGTCTAGTTTTCCCAGCACCATTTATTGAAGAGACTGCCTTTTCTCCATTGTATATCCTTGCCTCCTTTGTCATAGATTAGTTGACCATAGGTGCGTGGGTTTATCTCTGGGCTTTCTATCCTGTTCCATTGATCTATATTTCTGTTTTTGTGCCAGTACCAAATTGTCTTGATTACTGTAGCTTTGTAGTACAGCCTGAAGTCAGGGAGTCTGATTCTTCCAGCTGTTTTTTTCCCTCAACTGCTTTAGCTATTCAGGGTCTTTTGTGTCTCCATACAAATTTTAAGATGTTTTGTTCTAGTTCAGTAAAAAATGCCATTGGTAATGCAATGCCATTGCATTGAATCTGTAGATTGCTTTGTCTAGTATAGTCATTTTCACAATATTCATTCTTCCAATCCAAGAACATGGTATATCTCTCCATCTGTTAGTATCATCTTTAATTTCTTTCAACAGTGTCTTATGGTTTTCTGCATACAGGTCTTTTGTCTCCCTAGGTAGGTTTATTCCTGAGTATTTTATTCTTTTTCTTGCAATGGTAATGGGAGTGTTTCCTTAATTTCTCTATCAGATTTTTCTTCATTAGTGTATAGGAATGCAAGAGATATCTGTGCATTAATTTTGTATCCTGAAACTTTACCAAATTCATTGATTAGTTCTAGTAGTTTTCTGGTGGCATCTTTAGGATTCTCTCTGTATAGTATCCTGTCATCTGCAAACAGTGACAGTTTTACTTCTTCTTTTCCAATTTGTATTCCTTTTATTTCTTTTTCTTCTCTGATTGCCATGGCTAGAACTTCCAAAACTATGTTGAATAATAGTGGTGAG
>NC_041219.1:26620901-26623354 GCF_002837175.3 Physeter macrocephalus
TTTGGGTAGTAGAGTCATTTTCACAATATTGATTCTTCCAATCCAAGAACATGGTATAGCTCTCCATCAGTTGCTATCACCTTTAATTTCTTTCATCAGTGTCCTATAGTTTTCTGCATACAGGTCTTTTGTCTCCCTAGGTAGGTTTATTCCTAGGTATATTATTTTTTTGTTGCAATAGTAAGTGGAGTGTTTCCTTATTTTCTCTTTAAGATTTTCATCATTAGTGTAT
The DNA here is from genome assembly GCF_002837175.3 of Physeter macrocephalus. NCBI lineage: Eukaryota > Metazoa > Chordata > Mammalia > Artiodactyla > Physeteridae > Physeter > Physeter macrocephalus. Next base: position 26,621,134 of record NC_041219.1, read on the forward strand.
AGGAATGCAAGAGATTTCTGTGCATTAATTTTGTACCCTGCAACTTTACGACATTCATTGATTAGGTCTAGTAGTTTTCTGGTGGCATCTTTAGGATTATCTATGTATAGTATCATGTCATCTGAAAACAGTGAAAGTTTTACTTCTTTTCCAATTTGTATTCCTTTTACTTCTTTTTCTTCTCTGACTGCTGTGGCTAGGACTTGCAACACTATGTTGAATAATAGTGGTGAGAGTGCACATCCTTGTCTTGTGCCTGATCTTAGAAGAAATGCTTTCAGTTTTTCACCATTGAGAATGATGTTTGCTGTGGGTTTGTCATACATGTCCTTTATTATGTTGAAGTAGGTTCCTTCTATGCCCACTTTCTGGAGAATTTTTATCATAAATGGGTGTTGAATTTTGTCAAAAGCTTTTTCTGCATCTACTGAGATGATCATTTGGTTTTTATTGTTCAATTTGTTAATATGGTGTATCACATTGATTGATTTGTGTATACTGAAGATCCTTGCATCCCTGGGATAAATCCCACTTGATAATGCTGTATGATCCTTTTAATGTGTTGTTGGATTCTGTTTGCTAGTTTTTTTTGTTTTTTTTTTTTTGATACGTGGGCCTCTCACCATTGTGGCCTCTCCTGCTGCGGAGGACAGGCTCCAGACGCGCAGGCTCAGTGGCCATGGCTCACGGGCCCAGCCACTCTGTGGCATGTGGGATCTTCCCGGAGCAGGGCACAAACCCATGTCCCTGCATCGGCAGGCGGACTCTGAACCACTGTGCCACCAGGGAAGCCCTGTTTGCTAGTATTGTGTTGAGGATTTTCAATTCTATATTCATCAGTGATACTGGTCTGTAATTTTCTTTTTTGTAGTACTTTGTCTGGTTTTGGTATCAGGGTGAGAGTGGCCTCATAGAAGGATTTTGGGAGTGTTCCTTCCTCTGCAATTTTTTGGAAGAGTTTTAGAAGGATGGGTGTTAGCTCTTCTCTAAATGTTTGATAGAATTCACCTGTGAAGCCAGCTGGTCCTGGACTTTTGTTTGTTGGAAGATTTTTAATCACAGTTTCAATTTCATTACTTGTGATTGGTCTGTTCATATTTTCAATTCTGCCTGGTTCAGTCTTGGAAGGGTATACCTTTCTAAGAATTTGTCCATTTCTTCCAGGTTGTCCATTTTATTGGCATAGAGTTGCCTTCTTTCCATCTGCTAACTTTGGGTTTTGTTTGGTCTTCTTTCTCTAGCTCCTTTACGTGTAAGGTTAGATTGTTTATATGAGATTTTTCTTGTTTCTTGAGGTAGGCTTGTATAGCTATAAACTTCCCTCTTAGAACTGCTTTTGCTGCATCCCATAGGATCATAGTGTTTTCATTATCATTTGTCTCTAGGTATTTTCTGATTTCCTCTTTGACTTCTTCAGTGATCTCTTGGTTATTTAGTACCGTATTCTTTAGCTTCCATGTGTTTGTGTTTTTTACGTTTTTTTCCCTGGAATTGATGTCTAACCTCATAGCATTGCGGTCAGAAATGATGCTTGATATGATTTCAGTTTTCTTAAATTTACTGAGGCTTGATTTGTAACCCAAGATGTGATCTATCCTGGAGAATGTTCCGTGCACACTTGAGAAGAAAGTGTAATCTGCTGTTTTTGGATGGAATGTCCTGTAAATATCAATTAAATCTATCTAGTCTATTTTGTCATTTAAAGCTTGTGTTTCCTTATTAATTTTCTGTTTGTATGATCTGTCCATTGGTGTAAGTGAGGTGTTAAAGTGCCCCACTATTATTGTGTTACTGTAGATTTCCTCTTTTAGAGCTGTTAGCAGTTGCCTTATGCATTGAGGTGCTCCTAAGTTGGCTGCATATAGATTTATAATTGTTATATCTTCTTCTTGGATTGATCCCTTGATCCTTATGTAGTGGCCTTCCTTGTCTCTTGTAACATTCTTTGTTTTAAAGTCTATTTTATCTGATATGAGGATTGCTACTCCAGCTTTCTTTTGATTTCCTTTTCCATGGAATATCTTCTTCCATCCCCTCACTTTCAGTCTGTATGTGTCCCTAGGTCCGAAGTGGGTCTCTTGTAGACAGCATAAAAATGGGTCTTGTTTTTGTATCCATTCAGCAAGCTTTTGTCTTTTGGTTGGAGCATTTAATCCATTCACATTTAAGTTAATTATCAATATGTATGTTCCTATGACCATTTTCTTAATTGTTTTGGGTT
>NC_041219.1:26630545-26630796 GCF_002837175.3 Physeter macrocephalus
TTCATTACTTGTGATTGGTCTGTTCATATTTTCTATTTCTTCCCGGTTCAGTCTTGGAACACTATACCTTTCTAAGAATTTGTCCATTTCTTCCAGGTTGTCCATTTTATTGGCATAGAGTTGCCTTCTTTCCATCTGCTAACTTTGGGTTTTGTTTGGTCTTCTTTCTCTAGCTCCTTTACGTGTAAGGTTAGATTGTTTATATGAGATTTTTCTTGTTTCTTGAGGTAGGCTTGTATAGCTATAAACTT
>NC_041219.1:26631206-26679128 GCF_002837175.3 Physeter macrocephalus
TTTTAAAGTCTATTTTATCTGATATGAGGATTGCTACTCCAGCTTTCTTTTGATTTCCTTTTCCATGGAATATCTTCTTCCATCCCCTCACTTTCAGTCTGTATGTGTCCCTAGGTCCGAAGTGGGTCTCTTGTAGACAGCATAAAAATGGGTCTTGTTTTTGTATCCATTCAGCAAGCTTTTGTCTTTTGGTTGGAGCATTTAATCCATTCACATTTAAGTTAATTATCAATATGTATGTTCCTATGACCATTTTCTTAATTGTTTTGGGTTGTTTTTGTAGGTCCTTTTCTCCTCTTGTGATTCCCTCTTAGAGAAGTTTCTTTTGCATTTGTTGTATAGCTGGTTTGGTGGTGCTGAATTCTTTTAGCTTTTGCTTGTCTGTAAAGCTTTTGATCTCTCCATCGAATCTGAATGAGATCCTTGCCGGGTAGAGTAATCTTGGTTGTAGGTTCTTCCTTTTCAACACTTTAAGCATATCATGCCACTCCCTTCTGGCTTGTAGAGTTTCTGCTGAGAAATCAGCTGTTAACCTTATGGGAGTTCCCTTATATGTTATTTATCGTTTTTCTCTTGCTGCTTTCAATAACTTTTCTTTGTCTTTAATTTTTGCCAATTTGATTACTATGTGTCTCGGTGTGTTTCTCCTTGGCTTTATCCTGTGTGGGACTCTCTGGGCTTCCTGGACTTGGGTGGCTACTTCCTTTCCCATCTTAGGGATGTTTTCAATTATAATCTCTTCAAATATTTTCTCAGGTCCTTTCTCTCTTCTCCTTCTTGGACCCATATAATGCGAATGTTGTTACTTATAATGTTGTCCCAGAGGTCTCTTAGGCTGTCTTCATTTCTTTTCATTCTTTTTTCTTTATTCTGTTCCACAGTAGTGAATTCCACCATTCTGTCTTCCAGGTCACTTAGCTGTCCTTCTGCCTCAGTTATTCTGCTATTGATTCCTTGTAGTGTGTTTTCATTTCAGTTATTGTATTGTTCATCTCTGTTTTTTCTTTAATTCTTCTAGGTCTGTGTTAATCATTTCTTGCATCTTCTCGATCTTTGACTCCACATTCTTTTTCCGAGGTCCTGGCTCATCTTCACTATCATTATTCTGAATTCTTTTTCTGGAAGGTTGCCTATCTCCACTTCATTTAGTTGTTTTTCTGGGGTTTTATCTTGTTCCTTCATCTGGTACACAGCCCTCTGCCTTTTCATCTTGTCTATCTTTCTGTGAAGGTGGTTTTTTTTCCACAGGCTGCAGGACTGTAGTTCTTCTTGCTTCTGCTGTCTGCCCTCTGGCTCATGAGGCTATCCTAGACAGTATCCAGTTACAAAAGAGGTTGGATTCAAATTGGGTTTCTGGCAGATAGAACAAAACAAGGTCCTTAACTGTTTTATTTTAAAGTTGAACAAAAAAGTTTATTTTTTTAAAGTTGTGCTGTTATAAAGAATAAAGTGTTTGAAACCATGTAGGCTAGATGACCTCAAACATCTCCAAGTCTTTCTATGAGTCTACCCAAATGTTAACAAATGAACAGGCATTCACTTGCTATCTCAATTCATTTTCATGCCCACAGAAAACATCTCAGGGTAAATTAAAATAATTCATTTGAATTTGACCTATTCTTTCTCTTGTGCAGCAGTGGATTTGGTAGCACCTTGACAAATGTATCTAAGTTATAAAAATCACCAGTGTCTTCTCTTCCACTAGAAAAGGAAGCTGTTCATGAATTTTGGCCATAAAACTGATGTGACTTGTTTTATCAAGTTCCTCAAATCATTATTCCCCTTCTGCTTCATTATCATTATTATTCATGAAATCATTGCAGACTCCTTGTATAGTCATCTCTAATACCATACATCAACCTTCCTGTCTCTACAACCTTAGCAGAGGTTGGCAGCACCCTTCCCAATGTTCCATCAAAATGTTGCCACTCTCTGGTGAATCCAAACTAGTCTTCAGTTTCCTTGGCAACCCAAAATACTTTACACGGTCACCAGAATCTTCTTTTGGGTAGGGAAGAAAAGGCCTCCATTTGTTGGGAAAAGTTCAGAGGTAGTGGAAGGGATGACAGAGCCAAATTAAATTTAAAATGAGTAAAGAGAAAGAGAAACAGTCTTTGTGCATATAATAAAATGGGTGAAACTGAGAATGGTCCACCATATCACCAGGTGCAGCCACACAATCGGATTCCACAGCAATTAGCCCAGGCAGACCTGTGGAATTTGCCCAGTCTTTATCATGCTGTTTTCCTATCCCTAATGGATCCCAGAGCAAAATTGCATTGACATCCCAGAGAGCATTTTTGCCATTAACAGCCAGCCTTGGTTCCAATATCATGGTCAAAGGAAGGAACAATTACAACATTGTACTCCGGCTCTTGGAATCCATTCCAAGTTTTAATCACACAGACAGTTCCCTTCAAAGTTTAGTGCTTGTTCCATTTTGCAGTTTTTGGAATGATGTATCTAGTGTCACACATGTTGAGACATTTATCCAATTCATTTTCTATACCTGAAAGATGCAGAGGGTCAGCAAATACTTGGCCTGCTTGCTGCCACAGTTCCCCTTGTATCCAAGTTACACACTAAAAAATCGATGACAGCAGACTTTTCACTCAATCCAGATGTAGCCTCCAAAAGAGTTCTCTGAGCATTCACTAAAAATTAATCAGAGTTGACATTTAAGATGAAACTTACTCCTCACCCTGGACATACCCTTGGTATTTGTGTATATAACATTTATAATTTCAACCATTCAGAAGCACTCTTCAAGGTCAGGATAACTATATAACTTGGCTTAGTCATATACCTAAATCACTTCTGATGAAAAGATCCCTCAGCTGATGAATGAATCTAACCCCTCCCAACATCTATACCTCAACACAACTTTTTATCTTTCTTTTCCTTGCTCTCAAAAGAAGCATTTTATGGGAATTCCCTGGCAATCCAGTGGTTAGGACTCCATGCTTTCACTGCCGAGGGCACAAAAACTCAAAAGAAGCATTTTATGAGAAAAAATATGGACTGTGCTATTATTTATTAATTTGAAGATTTCATACAGGCTCCTGTTTTTTTAAAAATCTACTATTATAACTACTATTATTAATATCCAGGCATACCACACCTCCCCAATTCTAAACTCATTCATCCTCCACTGTTACCATCTCAATCAATGGCATGAATATTCAAAAGGTTGTTCAGAGCAGAAACCTGAAGGTCGAGTGTGAATGGCCCCCTTAACTCCCCATTCCCCAATCCACAAGAAAATCCTATCCATTCTATCTCCAAAAAGATCATGATCTGCCCCACTAATCCTCCATCTCCACTGCGGCCATCTTGGTCCAGGCCATCGTCATCTCTTCCCTAGACTGCTGGTCCTGACTCATCTCTTCGCCTGCCTCTTCTCACTCCACACTCTATTCTGTAGTCACAGAAATCATTTTGAAAAGTGAATTCAATCACACCATAACATCCTCCCACCAGCTCCTTCACCACCAAATACATTCACGTGCACTGAAAATCCTTCAGTGTTTGCCCATCATATGCTCAAAGTGTTGGTCTACAACAAGGTAAGAAATTTACATCAGGACGGCAATGGAAAACTTCCCACTCCTTCATCACTGAGAAAGCCTTTGCTACGTGTGTGTATATAAGCATACCTAAAAGATGTTCTAGGTGACATAGTTGATTTATGTCTGCACAAAGTTGTCTGACATGGTTGATTATGTCTTTTTCTTATCACAGACAGATAGCCAATAGTTTGCAGAACAGCAGCCCATGTGCAGACCACAAATGGAGTATCACTGGCTTCACAATCCCAAATAATAAGGCTCTCAAACTTAATTTTGAGCCTCTCCTTTGCATCCCCCCTCTTCCAGCCACAATGGACTCCTTTTGGGTCCTAGACATAACCATGCTGTCTTTGAGACAGAACCTTAACAGCCACCTGTCCTAGAGACTTTGAACTTGCTTCCCCTCAGTTGTCCCTCCCTTTTTACTTCAGTGATACATCCTCAGGTCCTCCTTCCCTGACCACGTATGTAGAGCTCCCTCTTTATTCTCCATCACCATTTGGTCTCTGGTTTGACACCACGTTTTCAATCTGCAAGTACGTATTTATGTATGTGTTTAGCTGCAGATTACCTGTCTTCCTTCCCAGACTGGAGGCTCCATGAAGGCACAGCCCCAACTGGTTTCTCTGGTTTTACTGCTCAGAGAACCACAGCTTTTGGCATGGCCTACCCCTCCAGTACCCCTCCCTTCCATGGTAGATGGAAGTTTAGAGAATCCATGGCCAGCTGTGCTGACACTCCAAGATGTTAACTGAGTTCTTCGAGGCTTCCTAGGATCATTTGCAAAATCTGAATAAGAACTGGATTCTCAGACCCAGGTTGCCCAAGGTCTAAAGCCACATCACCTCTTACTTTGTAGTTATAATGAGTCTTAGCCAGATTAAGGTTAGGCAACTTATAAAGGAGAAACAAAATTACTTCATGTAAGTAAACAATTCATTACCCTTACACAGGATTTTCTCAGCCTGAATCACTGCAATGTTTTCACGTGCATTTGCATTCCTGTCATTCTCCTTAGAGGCCCCATCACATAATAGCTAAAATTATAAACAGCCAAAAATTTAGATACCAAATGCTGGGACCCCTTCGGGGAACAAGACCACCCAGACCCGCCTTCACAGAGCTTATGGTTCAGAGAGAAAAACAGATGTCAACCAAGTAATAAAATAAACATGAAGAGTGGTGAGTGAGAAGAACACAGTACTACAGCAATACATTGCAGGACACATTAACATATTTTAGCGGTCATGGAAGATTGTCCCCTGAGGATGAATAAAAGGCAAATAACAGGGACAGAAGAGTGACTCAGATAGCCAGAGGCTGGTGGAAAGGCCAGGGAAGAAGAGCGAGCTTGGTAAATTCTGGGATCTAAAATGAGTCAAGAAGGGCTGGAATGTAAAATAAGGGGAAGACGAAGACAAGAAATGAAGCTGGGGGGACAGCCAGGGGACAGATCTACCGCGACAAAGCAAGGAACCTGAACTTTGTCCTTTTACGCCCCACCCCCCATCCCCTAACTTCTTACCTATAAATCATTTACAACAATACTAGGCATGTAGCACTTGCCAAATATGTGTTAGGAACTACTAGAGGTTCATTAAAAAATAAACTGAGACAATATTAACATCAAGGGAAGAAAATTATAGAAGGAAATTAATCAGTACACTACATGGCTCAGCTATGAAGAATATTTACATGTGTATATATGTGTGATATAATTATACCTGAAAGATCTGTAGACAGTCAACAGATAATACCTAAAACTGGAAATCAAGAAATATCTGGGGCTTCCCTGGTGGCGCAGTGGTTGAGAGTCCGCCTGCCGATGCAGGGAACACGGGTTCGTGCCCCGGTCCGGGAATATCCCACATGCCGCGGAGCGGCTAGGCCCGTGAGCCATGGCCGCTGAGCGTGCGCGTCCGGAGCCTGTGCTCCGCAACGGCAGAGGCCACAACAGTGAGAGGCCCGCGTACCACAAAAAAAAAAAAAAAAAAAAAGAGAAATATCTGTAGCTATTATTTAGAAATAGAAAGTAAATACCAAATACAAAATTGAAAGATTTCTAAGTAGTTACTTCCGAGGTAAGGGATTAGAAAAGGGAGGGAGGTAGGATGGCGTGAGGTGGGATGGAGTAAAGTGGGGCTGAGCAGTGTCTTTACTTTATTATAATCCTTGTAAATGTATTATTTTGTTATTTTTTGTGATTATGAGCCATGTATATGGGTTTTTTGATAGAAGTATAAGTTACACACACACACATACACACAGACACACACACACACACACACACACACACACACACACACACACCCCTAGCAAATACTAAACAGAAGGGAATAGAGGGAGGCAGTTAGGATGCCCCCTACTGGCCTTACTCCCCCATCCAGACTTGCCTGAGTTCCAAAGCCACTCACGTCAGTGGCAGGAAAACAGCACCCTCTGCCCTTCTGTTTGTTGGAAGTGTCAAAAACAGGGCTGCCAGTGCCAGGGGGACCCCACAGTTATCTGCTTAGATCCCAGGTTGGCTCCATCTAATGGATCCAGAGCACAAACCAGGGCCCCAGTGAAGCAGATCCACTGGGAGTTCCAGAGCTCTCAGATCTTCAGAAGAAGCCAGGACATGAGGGAACCATGAGTTCCAAGAACAGTGAAGCAAGATTCAGAGATAAAACACAGACTCTCTTTGATTTGGTTGACACATCCACTCATGGGAAGGACATATGAAGTGTTACAGCAAAGTTCTTTAGGTGTTTAATATCTCATTTCTTCCTACCCCACTTGCTAGAAATCTGTGATACTTAACAAGGACAGAACTCAAACTATCTTTTTACTACCTATGAAGGGAAAAATAGTGAGAGAAAGATTGTAATTGAAAAAATCTATTGAAGAGAGGAAGCTGTTTTTAAGTATTTTCAAGGACTTTAGAAGGACCTCTTTTACTGACAATGTTAATTAAAAATCTTTTTTATTTATTAAAGCAATTCCCTTAATTTTCTCTACCAGACAAAATTTTATTAGACGTTCAGTGACTAGATATATTTGAAAGCAAAAAAAGTATTAAAATGTTTTATAGATGAGAATTTTTACTTCTTCAGAGTAAGTTTTACATGTAATGAATCTTTTAAGTGAGTGTTATATATCCTAAGACAATTTCCCCCAACTTAAAGTCAATGAAGATATTTATCTCTTTTGAATGTAAGGGTTTTTTTTTTACTGAAAACTAGATATTTTCTCAAAACATATGCCAACTATTTCTTCATTATATCTTAAAAGAATAACTTCCATGTAAGTAAACGTTCATGTTAAATGTTATTAAGTATAAACAGCATAATAACTAAAAATAGCTCAAATCTTCTAGCTACATTTTGTCAACAGTCTTGTTCTAGCCAAGTTCCCTATTAATTGCACAATCTATATTTGGGGAAAGACAGAACTTAACTGCTTCCAAACGAAATTTCAAGCCTGCATACTGTTTCCTTCCTCTGGTTGGTTTCAGTTAAATGAATTAATCTTTTAAAAGGGAGAAGGCAGAAAGGGGGACTTCTTCAAAAAACTCATTCAACATGTGCATTTCATCAAGGACTTTAATTATAAAGTTGCAATGGATAATTTTTGTTGCAATCGTCTTTAGAGAGATTTCAGATTTTTAGAGCATCACTTTCATCTTTTGCCTTACACTTTGTACAGACAAATAGCAAACAGCAAATGCCAACTTGAAGAAAAGATATTTAATGCTTAAGGACCTGAAAGCAAAGCCAAAAAAATTTCTAATACAGCTCAAGCAATGTTATATAAAAAAATTTTTATCAGCACATTCAATTGCCTCTTCCTAAAGTAAGAAAATACAAGCAACTCAGAATACTGAGTAAACTTTTTCTCAGTTGATGAATGTTACTTCATGGACTTTTCAATTACTCTTTCAAAAATCATCACATTTTTAACATTCAAAGCATAGTTTGTAGATACATGGGGAATATGAAGAAGTATAAGACACAGTTACTACTTCCAACCTGATTTAATCTTATTGGGAAAAATAATCTTACTGTAGGTACTTACAGTAGCTCAACTGAGCTAGACTTTTCCATTTATAAATCACCTATAAGTCACAGGAATTTCAACACTGGTCATGTGAAGTATTAAATGCCTAGAGAGAGAGAGAAGTATTGATAGTAATGGGAATAGATCCACACTAGATCCTGATGTTTTACCCTTAAAAAGGCCTTTAAAATGGGATCCTTAAAAGATACATCCTACACAGGGATTTCTATAATAAAGAGCACTATGCTTTATATAAATTCTTACTTAACCCTCACAACACTTTGGGGGACATCCTCTAGTTATTCTCCCTTTACAGATGAAGAAACCAACACATAAAAGAGGTCAATAATTTTCCCAAGGTTATGTAGTCTACTGAGTGGAATTAAATCAGGGCAGTTTTGCTCCAGTGCATGTGCTTTGGACAAACATGTATAGAGTTTTTAATCCCACTTTGGTTTAAATGGGATTATTTATGAAAAATAGAGGCACATATTTGCATGGAGAAAAAAGTGTGTGTTGTTATTCTTGTTGTTGTTGTCATTATAAATGTCTTCACTGGATGGCAAGACTTTGATTTTTCTTCTTGCTTATGTGAAATTATAATTTGTAATTATAATGTCTGTGTATCGCTCATGTAATAAAATACATACAAAACATTATTTCAAAAATAAAATTAAATGGTAACAATCCAAGTTGATTTATTTAATGACTAAATGAAGACGATGGGTTCCATTCTCCTATTAATAATAAAAATAGCTGTTTGAGGGCACTTATTTCTGGAAGAACATGGTGCCAAGTCCTGTATCTGCATTATCTCATTTAATCCACACAATTTTCTCACAATGTAGATGTTGTTATTTATTATTCTCCCTTTGAAAAATGGTGAAAATGAGACATAGTTTGTGTAAGTTGCCCTAGGTCACATCACTAGAAGTGGCAAAACTATAATCTGAAGCCAGTCTCCCGAGCTTAAACTCCTAACCAGCATGGCGGCAGTCTCCCCCGTGAAACAGGAGTTCTGGCTGCCAACAGAAGGCACATCCCGGGCATGGCAGCTCTCTGGATTAGGAGACTGAGAGATGTGAAAGGAGCATTAATGTCAGTCTCAATTCAAGGCTAGACAGTTGGAGTCCCTCTCTCGACTCATGCCCTAAGTAGAAAAATGTAAAGCCGTTTTAGAGGTCTATTTATGTAGGAATAGGATTCTTACTAACCTCTAGTATTTTGTAGGCAGGAAACCCTTTTACAGTTAAAGGGTATGTTGTGATAAATTCTGTTTAATTTTCATATAATAAAATACAGAGTGTGAAGTTTTAAAAAATATTTCCATGATTTAAATTGTTCTAAATCCCAAATTACAAATGTTTGCATTTCATCCTGAAACCGAATTTAATATATGTTTACAATAAGATTTTATATTTGAAGCTGTCATTTAAATTACCTAAGCATCCAATAAGAGGATGTTAGATTCTAAACAATCAAAGGGAAGAGTTCAACAGGAGCAAATTCTTTATTATTATCCCAGAAGAGATAATTATGGAAGTTTAGATGTGTGATTACATATGGATTTTAAATAAATTATTATGACATTAATTTATCTTGAAATCTAAGAAATTACTCCCGAGACCTGTTCATCTACTTTTGACAATATATGTATAAAAGTTTTGATATTTTGAAATTAACTTTATGCTAACAGATTCTGCAGATAATATTCTTCTTGGATATTGCTGTAAGGGTTCCTTAAATTGTAGGAGCAATGGCACACATGGTTATGGAATGAACGTCAATATGTTTTGTTTTGTTTTGCTTACAGTGATGTTTAACTAAATATCTCCTGAAACTAATTGCTGGTAGGTGGCAAAAATCTGTGCAGGGCTCACCATCTAGTTCTTAAAACAGGATAGAAATGTGGCTTGAGACAATTCTTTCCATGTGAGTGTTTTGTGAATAATCTAATACATTTCCTCCTAAGAGCATCTGAAAATGTTTCAGAGCTTGCTTATGAAAAGAGAATCTCACTTTCTCTTGCAGAGACAATTTCATTAAGCTCCTTATTTCATGTTTTTATCCCCCAGTGGGTTATCAGGCTGGTTTCTTTCCCAGCACACAGGGAGAATTGTTCATTTCATCTATACTTCTTTAGTACTGAACAGCACTGTGATACATGTCAGGCCGTAACCATACACGCATGTTAAAAATAATTACATACTGCCTATCACCACCATAACAGTACTGTCTGGTGGTCCCATTAAATTGTTACTAGGTCTTCCTGTGCCACAGAATCTATTGAGCTCTTTGATTGCCACTGGAAGGGTCTGAAAAGCCAAGTGACATTTTCCTCTCTCTTTCCTCTCTACACTCTCAATCATCTTTCCTACATTTAGTGGAGTTCTTAATCCCTTTCACTCCTCTAGGAGAAAAGGGAAAACATCTGTCACAGGCAGAAAAAAAAATTTTTTTTCTTGCCTTTTCATCTCCAGGCAGATGAATCAATAAAATATGAAGACAAACGTGCTCCATCTTCTGGCCAAGTATGAATGTTCACCAGCAGATATTCTGTTATAAAAGGAAGCATTTCATCTCGGAGACAAGATCCTGAAGACAGCTATTGATGAATCCTCCAATACCATCAAGAATAAAACATCCTTCTCTTCATCTCACAAACTTGAAATAGTTTTCTTCCAATCTTCTTCTCTTATTTTTTTCATTCACACCTACCAACCCAAGTCTGCTAATAGTGCAGGATCTGGCTTGGCATCAGGCAAAGCTGTCTCCTCTCTGCCCCTTCATGTCCCCGCAGAAGGTACTTAACCTTTCAAATCCTCAGCACCCTCATCTGTAACATAAATATAATAATGCTTTCTATCTTCTACCTAACTGTGAGGACTAAATCAAATACAATTTGTAAAATACTTAACCCCACATCAGATACAGAGAAAACACCCAATAAATGTAAGCTACTCTGATTATAAGTATTGCTATGACTATATTTTTTTGCCCTTTCAATTCAATACACTTTTTTGCAATCTTAATTAACTTTTTCAATCTTTACTGCTAAGCACGGTAGTAGGATTTTTTTTCAATGTAGCTTTTGCCTTCAACAAATTAACAGTCTACCAGTAGTGACAAAAAAACTTTAATACAAAGCAGAGTATGGTAGGTGACAAAGAGAGCTATAAAGTGTTCCAAGACAGTGCTTCTCAAACTGTAATGTGCATATCAACCACTGTGAGATCCTGTTAAAATGCATATTTTGATTCAGTAGGTCTGGGGTGGGGCCTGAGATTCTGCATTTCTTATAAGCACCCAGGTGATTCTGATGCTGCTGGTCTGATGTCTACCCTTCGTGTAACAAAGTTCTAGGACACTCAAGTATGATACAGACAGGGTCTGTATTTAGCTGATGTGCATTGCATAACTGAACTGGTTTCTTAAAGGCTGTAGACGTTCTGATTCGTCATTATCCACGACAATCTTATTGTCAAACCTATGGTTAAGTATCACTCTAGATGTAAGTATTACAGTCGTCTGGCGCACAGCATAGATGTTACATTTGATTTTAAAGCAAATGGGTCAAGAGTAAGTGGGGTGTAAGAATGGTCTTGAAAGATTAGCACAATTTTATTCATTTCCACTTGCTTGCCTAGTATGCTTCCCAAACACTGCAACTGCTGTTCATTTGGACTATAAAGTGCCTTCTTATGACTCCCCTCTAAAATAGCATTCCTTTGAACCTTTGAGAACAGGCAACTTCTTTGGAAGAATGATATCTCAACAGTTGTTCCCATGTTTTCAAGCCTTCATTGCTGTTGTTTCTGGCTTTGAAATAAAATTAAACAATAAAAAAGTGCAGAGGCATCCTTTATCTTAGAAGCTAAACCCAGGCCCTTCCGAAGCTAAGGCCAGCCCATTGGTGTGTTCTGGTGCCAGATACCAACTATTGAATTGGATACCAATTTTTAATTGGGCTTCCACAAAAAAATCTAGATACCCAGCTTGAAAATTTGGGAAATCCAGCTGCCAAGGGCCCACATTTGCACTTGGAAGCAATCAGCTGGAGCATCAGAGCCAGACCATGTTTGGCTGAGGCCTGCACATCAAAGTCCCCACACTCCAGGCAAATCTCATTCTCTCTCACACTTGATCCACTTCACTCTCTCCTATAACTCGGCCTATGTAAATATTCGAGTTTGTGATTCTATCTACCTAAAGCCCAGGAGTCATCGTCCTTTGGGGGAAAAAAAACTGTCTTAATGACATATAACTACTATACATGCTAGTTTTCAAAATACGCAGCAACTTTTTTCTAAGAAAATAAGTCTTACTATAATAATCAAACCATATTGAAAGCTAGTTTACTTTAGCATTCTTGGTTTCCAGTCTTTGTTTTCATTATTTCAGTATTTAGTCCCAGTAGTTCGTTTCTTCCCTTCCTTACTGTGGAACTGAAAGGGAATTTGGGTAAGAAGGAGAAAAAGGATAAACCAAGGAATCAATACCCCATTTCATGAGTAAGACATTTCTTAAGGCTATAATAGCAACTTTATGAACCAGTATTCACATAAAGTAAAGAAACCAGAGAAAAGTGTGTTTTTCCCAACCTATGTTTTCTATGTCCAGAATTTTATTACCAACTCAGTAAAACCTGGGTAAATCACTTTGGTTTCTTATGCCTCATTTATGCCTCATGAGACAGAGAGAAATAAAGAAAATAGTTTTGAGTCACTTTGTAAGCATCTTCAGGTTACTGCTAATAGATACATATTTTTAAATTAAGGCCCTTATTTACTTCCTTAAAACATACTTTATTTTCGATTTTTTCCCTTCTGTATTTAAAGATAGTCAAAACTACAGAACTACACTGATAGCAAGAAAAAAGAGGCACTAATTGCCTTCTTTAAGATACAAAAAAATTTTCCAACTTTTTAAAAGTTCCATAAATAAACGACCATTCTCTAGCATAATTTTTTGACAATTTGAAAAACTGAGAGGCTTCTAGAGGAAGACAGGATCACTTCTGTAAACATAGCTTCAAAATGAATACACCCTGACCACACTATTTAACTGGGCAGCTGATGTACTAGAGGAATCTGGCTTGTTTTCAAGTTAGAAAGTAACATAATACCTTGGCCAATATCTGGCCCCCATTTCAAACATATAGATTCACAGATTTGCTCAATATGAGGCATGAGCGCTGGGGTCTAGAGACCACAGCCCTCTGAATATGAGGGGTTCCGCCCAGCTCACTGGCAGTGACCGCACCCCTCACATATCTGAAGGCCACAGAGGGAGTGAATACTATGTCCCAAGGTGGTTGTCAAAATCAAGTAGAGAGATGGAATTATCTGAACACCGAAAAGAGTGCCACAAAGGCAAGACATCATTTGATATGTACAACGTTTAAAATAGTGCATGGTACATTGTAAATTCTACATATGTCCTGTTCATTAAAAAAAAAAATGTTCCTAAGATCCATGGTACTGAACTCTAGTATGAACTTCTTAGTAATTAGCTACACAGAATACTTCCGTGGTTGCCCTGCTCCCCACTCACTTTTTATCCCACTCGCATACTTCTGGAAATGGCTGAAATACAAACCAGATTTGGTCTTGCTAGCACTCTTACCAAAAGGTTATTCAAAAAAGATGCTTAATTAATGGGAAATAGCCTTTAGCATTAAATGGTACATAAGCTAATTAATGCATTAAATTAGAGGGGTACCATATGGAAGCTGAAATTCAGTATGCTATTCAGAATCTCAGTCATTGGGGGTCCTTAAGCTCACTCATCAGGGTGAAAAGGAGGGACCTTTATTTACTAGGTTAGCATCACAAGTGACTCTTATTTTAGTCCCTCTGATGCAGCAACCTGCCTCTCCCCTACCTCCTTCCCAGCACACTTCAGCTGTATGCTTGCCTCCTTGCACTTCTCTGACCTCCACCACTGAACATCTCCAGCCTTAGAAGATGGACTTCTGTCTCCACCGTCACTTCTCACTCCCCATTTGATCGACAAGACACTCTTTCTCCACCTCTTGACCTGACTTAGGTCACACAACATCAACATCTATTCATGATGTTATGGATAAACTGTCAGCTTCCTGTGTGCCACCAATGTCATGTACACTGCACACTGACTAGGTAACTACTGTATACAAGGCACTGGTGAATGTAAAGCTAAATAACTTTCTGTCTGCAAGCAGCTTACAATAACTAAGGCACTTATGTCATTTTCTCATGTATAAAAAAGTTCGTAATCTTTAAAGTATGATTATATCCTATAGGAGTACAAAAGGAAAAGTTATTGTATTCTCCTCACTGATCTTTCCCCCTTCACTTTCTGGCCCCTTCCTCGCCTTTATTTTACCTATTACCTTACCTCTTCTACTTACCTGATAAATTACTTATCTACTTTTTTGGTTATTTATCAATAGCTATCTCCAACTCCCAGAATGTAAACTGCTTGTGAGCAGGGATTCTATCCTTATTCACTGATGTGTCCCCAGCCCTTAGAATACTACCTGGTCCAGAGAAGGCACTTGATAAATATTTGTTGAAAGCAGGCCTTCCAGAAGAAGTGGCATTTGCATTGAACTTTAACCAATAAGAAGGGTTTCAATAGTTGAGGAATGGGGGAAAGAATATTCTAGAAGGACGAATCAGCTCAGGCAGTACAGTATAACTGAGGTAATAAAGTGGCTCAAAGATGGAGAAATGAAAGGATTGGTGGAATTTAACCATTTTAAATTAACTTTATGATAGAAAATAATTCTTGCATCAACAGTATTATATTTTAGATATTTCAATGACATTTATGGGCCAATCTAAGTACTTTTAGTGTGATCCAGGTCCCAAATGGATAGACCACAAAGTAAAGATGTATTTGTTAATATCATGGAGAATGGATTGAATCCAGAAAGTAGGGAAGCTGGGGAATCACTTAATGGTGATCTTTTTTTTAATGTTTAAAGCTTTATAAATAGTATTTGTTTAAATGGTTTATATCCGAGTCATTCCTCTGGAATTAACTTGCTTGCAAGGAATTTTTGTCTGCCACACCATTTCTAACTGCCCTGAATAGGCTGTGACTTTATGTCTCTATCTTGCTTCAAGTCAAAGATAAGTCTCTCCCAGCACTACAGTTGATTGAATCAGCTCCGGGATGAATATCAAAAACTAGGATGTAGCCCAGATGATGTGGGCCCAACCTTTGTTTTCGTCCAGCTTTCAGCCATGTCTTCCCAGTCCATTTCCTGGTGTGAAATTTAAAACTTGGTGTGTCTCAAATGCCTCTGCAGGGAGGCTTCTATTGTCCTCACTGGGGAGAGGGGAGGGGATTATGACTTTCCTCACACATGCCTCAAGTAGGGAGCTGTGCTGAGGAACAATTTATCCAAGCTCATCAGGTCTTAATTATTGAGAGTATAGAGCAAAGAATTTGAAATTCACAGCCAACAAGAAATGCCCACTTGGCCTCTAAAACTCTGAAACAATAAAAGCCCTTGGGGAAGACTGTGTTGCTCCTTAGTTGCCTTAGAAAACAGATTAATATGACAATTCCAGGAACTTGGAAACTGAGCTTACCAACCAGCCACCCCTAGAGGATGCCAACCCACAACACTGCCTGCAACCAACTGGGTGTTGTGGGTTAGACCAATCCTGGGAACATTTTCAATTCTTATAAAGAGTCTAAGGACACCAAACAGAAAAAGTGGTAAAAAGGTCTAGTGGCTTTTTTTTTTTCTATCATCCTCTTGAAATAAAAATGGATTTTTTTAAAATGCAAGCTAGAGAATAACCACTTCCATTCTTGCAACCCAGCCAGGTTTGGGATGAAAGCAACTACTTCAGAAAAAGGATGAAACAGCAGCACACAAACCATGGAGGAGAGAAAGGGCTGGAAGATGAAAACTCTCTTAGTGTAGTCAAAACAAAAATTTGATCAAAGCACACACTTCCCAGTCCTGAAACACAGCACAAAGACTTCATTGTGGAGAACAAAAGACCCTGGAAGGAAGAATGAAAACAAAGGAATGGCCAAAAGAGAGAGAGGGAGAAGCAATGACATTCTTCCAAGACCAGGAACGAAATTCATCCTAGAAAGAAAGAGCACAAGAGAAAGGCAACTACAAAACAGAAACAGAAAATGACTACGACATGTTGGGCCAGGAAGCCAATATGACAATATTTTCTCATAAAATGATATTCTATTTCATCACCATATGCTTTAGGAAAATCCAGTATGTTCCTGACAGACTTCTAACATTTTTTCCCAAGATGGTTAAAGCTTTAGGGAATGTGTCAAAGATACTTAGCACCCACTGCATTTTTGAATATTACACGTCGGTAACTCTCCAGTTCATGAATTTTAATAATACCACTGTAATTCAGTTTGCCAATCACTCTCCCCAGCACTAGCTGATAAAAACATGCAACAGCAGATTCTGTTTTGGTTTTGTTCCAGTATACTGTTGAATCTGCAAATGGAAATTATATATACGTATAAATATATATGTAAAAGTATATATATTATATATATTTGTAACATTTTTTAAAGAAAACGTATGCTAAGATGAGATACAAACATTATTTGAAAGAATTATTTCAAAACGCTGGTTGACTCACTGGCTATTGCAGAAAGAAGTGAACATTAAAGATTTAATCACTCAGTCATACACACACCGTTTCAAACTAAGTAACACAAATGAGAACTAAACAGGAGATTAAAATGAGGCATTTTGTGCCGTTTGCTCTGCACACTTCCATGTGGAGGACTTTCTAAGCTATTCTTCAGCCTTTTACTCTCATTCCACCTGTATTTGCATATCTCTAACCACCTGTGCATTTCTAGTGGGTTACTGCATCATCACAAATGACATACCATCCCCGGAAAAGTGCCTGGCAAACTACAAGATATTATATAAATACTGAATGAGATGTTGTACCATTAATCATGATATATTAGTGTAACAGTGAAATAATCTATCAATATTTTGCCTTTTGTCTGGCTTCCCTTTCTTTATTCTGCTATTTTATTTCTGTCAAAGGCTAACATTATCCTTCCAGCCACCTGAGCTTCAAATGTTATTATCCTTCATTCTTCCTTTCCCCACTTCACCTTCCCAAGGTTACCAAACTCTGTTAGTTCTCTATTAGTTCATTCACTAAGATAGCCTTTTTCTCTTCCCTCTTGCCCAAACCAGACCCTCATCATCGCATACCTAGACTCTGCTAAAAATCTCTTAAGAGCATCCTGCTTCCAGTTTGGGTCCCCTCTCATTCATTCCTTTTGTTGACACCTGGTAGAGCTTTCTAAAAATGCTAGTTTAATCTTGTCACTCCTCTGCACAAAAACAAAGACAGCCGCTCTTTACAGGATAAAGAACAAAATCCCCATTCCTAGCCCAGGGCCAAGGTAGGCAGCCCAGACTCTCTGCAGCTGCACCTCCCATTATTTCTCTAAACAAGCTCCTTGCTGCACGTGGATGCTCCACTCCCACAAATTGCATGATTGCCAGTGGCTGCTTGCCCTGCCTGAAGCACCCTTCTTCTCTTCCCACCTGTTTGAATCATAGCTCCCTGTTAGGCCCATAAAGCCTCCTGAGCCACCTTTGCCCACAGGTTCTCTCTATCTTGGCACTCATCTGGTGCTTGTTCAAGGTCTAATGTGTATCACATGGCTGCAGGACTGCCACACCACTGTGGAATCTGTAGTTGTGTCTTTTATTTTCCCCAAATAGATGTAAGCTTTGTAAGCTATGTGAGGAACCCTCACATATTGAGCACCTGCTGTGTGCAGAGCCCTGCTTGAGGTACCACAAAGATAGGAAGGTATCTTCGTCCATTCAGGCTGCTATAACAAACCACCACCAACTAG
Source organism: Physeter macrocephalus (assembly GCF_002837175.3). NCBI lineage: Eukaryota > Metazoa > Chordata > Mammalia > Artiodactyla > Physeteridae > Physeter > Physeter macrocephalus. Next base: position 26,648,690 of record NC_041219.1, read on the forward strand.
GTGGCTTATAAAAAATGGAAATTTATTTCTGTCTGGAAGCTGGAAGTTCTAGATCACGGTACCAGCATGGCTGGGTTCTGATGAAGGCCTTCTTCCAGGTTGCAGACTGAAGAATTCTCAATTTGTTCTCATAAGATGGAAAGCGGGGAGTGATCTCTGGGGAGCCTCTTTTATAAGGGCACTAATCCCATTTGTGAGAGCTCTGCCCTCATGATCTAATAGCCTCCCAAACCCCCACCTGCAAATACCATCACCTTGGGGGTTAGAATTTCAACATATGAATATTGGGGGACACATTCAGTCCACAGCAGGAGGGTTACACTTTTTTGGCATTTTACAAGAACAAATATGGTACCGTGCATATCATAGCTGTCCAATGCACATTTTGAGTGAACTGATTTCCGTAATTTTTATTTTTTAGAATTAATCTGTCAAAATTAAATCCCCTAAATGTCTTCTTCATTTTACAGTAGGGAAACTATGGTAAAGAAAGATAAAATGTCTTCTTAATCCAATGTATTGGTAACAAAATAATATCTCAATGCACATTTTTGTTTTCAGTTCTGCTACTCCAACTGCCAAGTCCTTCTCACCTTTTCAAGAAAAACACTGTGTCTGAGATTCAACTTTTCTTTCCATTGGTAATTAATGAATTGCTCTTCTGCCTGAGGCACTTTGTGGCTTCGGTCCCCTGGCCAAAAAGGCACTGGGTCTTGCTTTCTGATCTTTCATTTTTTCATATGATTCTCCTTATTTAGACCCAATCATAGGAAGCCCAAATCCTATGGAACTGGAGCCAAAGTCAAATAAATCAAAATAGATGCTTCTTACTCCTACCATTCACAGTGCCAGATAGTTCACATTCACAGGTAATTCCTGAGTTTTCCTGATAATTACTGAAATTCCAAAAAATGTGCTTGATCACATGCCTCAGCTACTCTGCATTACACAAAAACAGACATATGTCCAGGAATATTTTATATTTATCATAAAGAGATTTTGGTGAAGGAGGGATTGATAAAGCACATCATGTTATTTGGAGAATGAGAATATGCCAAATGATAAATCTTCACACTTGTTTAGTAGAAAGAAGACTCAACACTTTGAAAATCAAATAGTCCAAATAAAAGGTGATTTTAAAATACATACAATATTATCAAAATATATAAAACAAAAAATACATAATAAAAGCACTAACACTAACATATTAACAAAGGTTTTTTTCTAGGTATATTCATTCATTTATCATTCACTGAGCTTACACTCTTGGAGAATTTACTAAGTGCAAGGTACTGTGTTAGGTATTGAGTTGTGAAACTTTTTTACCAGTTCTCCAAAATTCTTAACTGCATGTATTAATTCTATGATGAAAAATAGGATTTTTAATTGTAATACAGTTGTGATGGTTAATTTTATGGGTCAAGTTGACTGGGCCACAAGGTGCCCAGATATTTGGTTAAACATTATTCTGGGTGTGTCTATGAGGGTGCTGTATGTATGTAAGTACGTAATATGTAATGTATGTAGGGAGGTAGGTACCTATTTTTCAACATTAAACATAAAACTTAAAGTTGATAATTGGGACTTCATTAAAATTAAGAAAGTATGTTTATTAAAGGTCATTACTGAGAAAGTGAAAATGCACTGAGACTTAAAGAAGATATCTGCAATGTATATATCTGGGAAAGTATTTATATCCAGGATATATAAAGTATACCTACAAATCTGCATGTAAAAGACAGACAATCTATTAAAAATGGGCAAAAGACTTGGTACAAGTAAAATATTCAAATATAACTAAACATCTGAAAAGGTGCTAAATATTATTAGTCATCGTGAAAATGCAAATTAAAATCATAACCACTTACCACTGTGCATACCAGAATGGCTTAAAACTTATAAAGCCTGACAATTCCAAGTGTTGGCAAGAATGTGAAGAACTGTAATTCCCATGCACTCTAGTGGTAGTTTAATGATGGTTGGTAAAAACATTTTGGAAAACTGTATGGCATTACCTACAAAGGCTGAGCATTAACATTACCTGTATTCCAGCAATTCTGTTCTCAAGGAAATGCCCAAGAAAAATGCATGTGTTCACCAACAGACATGCACAGGAATGTTCATAGCAGCATAATATATATATAGCCAAAACTTGAAAACAACCCAAATGCTCATCAATAGATTTGAAAAATAAACTGTATTAATTACAGAAATGAAAAGTAACAAATTACTGCTACTAGCAACAATATACATAAACTTACAAACATAATGATTGAAAAAAGCTAGATACAAAAGAGTAACTTCCATTTATGCAAAGTTTCATCAGGCTTAACTAATCTGTGGTGCTAGAAGTCACAACAGTGGTTTTCTTTGTGTGTAGGGATGGAATAGTGAGGCTTCTGGGGTGCTGCTTCTTTTTTGATTGAAGTGTTGGTTACACATGTATTTTGGGGTGGTAAAATTTCACTGAGCTGTATACTTAGGATTTGTGCATTTTTCAGTATGTACGTTATACAACTCTTTAAGAGAAAGTTTAGCAAATGGTACCACACACTGCTGAATAGTTCTCCTCATATGGCATTTAAGGTTCCTTAGAGACAAGGATCTGGCAAAAACGTTCTTAATTCTCATTACTCGCCAACAATAGTCACTGATTTCTTAGTGCTTCCACCAATGACTACCTTTGAGCCTGGATTGTATTTCTCCACCCATTTCCTCCTGTCAAAATTTCTATCTTCCCTTTAAGACTGACTAAACAATTCCATCTTCTTTCTGAAGCATTCCTTGATTTCTTAAGGAAGCCTTTTGATCACATTCTACTGTATCACATTCCACTGATCATGTTCACTGCATCTTCATAATTCTCAGTCAGTTTATGGCCACTTTTTTTCTTTTACTTATTTGTGGAATTCTGTCCTCTTAGTTTAATTATTTTTATTTGCATTTTCACTCTTTAAGGGGAAATATTGTATCTCAATCATTTTTTAATAGCATCCTATTCCATAGGTAGTCCCTGGGACCTGCATACACTATTTATACTTTTACAATTTCCAAATTTACACCTTCAGCCCAGTCCTCTCCCTGCAACTCCAGTCCTGTGTATCCATACGCCAACTCCTTATTGCCACTAAAATTGCTAACAGGCAGCTTATACATCACATTCCAGCCCCTAACTCCTAACCATTGCCCTCAAACCTGTGTCTTCCAGTCTCTGAATGAATGGCAACTCCATCAGTTTCTCTGGTCAAAAACCTTAGAGTCATCCTTAACTCACCTCTTTCACTCAACATCCTACATCTTATTCATCAGTAAATCCTGTCAATGGTACCCTCAAAAGAGAATCCAAGGCTGAACCCTTCTGGACTCCTCTACACTAGGACCCTGGTTCAAACCACCATCACCTCTTGCCTGGAACAGTGCAATGGCCTCCTGCCTTTGATTTTTCTCCTTAGTCTGTTCACACCCTGGCCAGCATACCCTTTGAAAAATCTAAGTCAGATCACATCAGTCCTCCTGAAATGGCTTCCCGCACTCACAGGGCAAAAGTGCTATGCTACCAGACCCTTCTCTACCCAAAGCATCTCCTACTACTCCCCTCCCAGCTCCCTGCTGATGCCCCGCTGCCCGCCATGCTGTTGCTCTGCTGCCCCAGGTGTACTCCTGACTCTGGAACTTCACGTTTGCCATCCCCTTAGCCAGCAATGTTCTTCCTTCTTTGAGTCAAGGAGCTCAGTCCCTCACCTCCTTCAAGTCCTTCCTCAAACACTACCCTCTTCATGAGGGTGTCCCTGGCCAGCCTACCTTAAATTGCAACCCCACTCTCTCCCACACTCCTTCTCCTCCTTCCTTGCCTTATTTTTCTCCACAGCATTCAACACTGTCTATATCCTATACAGACATTCTATATGTTTAGTTTTTTTCTATCACCTGCTTTCACCAACTAAAATGTGAGCAGCACAAGAACAGATACTTGTATCTATTGTGTTCATTGGTGTATCCCTAGAATATAGAACAGTGCCTGACACAAAGTAGGTGCTTAATAAATATCTATTGGATTAATGAATAAACAGTAGGTGCTTGATACATCATCTAGGAATTAATAAGTGAATAAATGAAATAGTTCACAGCGTTTCATTTTCCAAAGATATAATGTGTCAGTTTTCATCCTCCCTTACAATTTATTTGCCATATTGGATAGGTATCTTTTCATGATACATGACCCATTAATCTGCCTTCTTAAATAGAAACTATAGATGCCATTTAACTCTTTCTTTCTGACTCTGGGTCACTGATATAAACCTAAGTCCCTGCAAATGACATCTTCAGAGTTTATCAAAGCTTATGAAATTGGCTCTGCCTCCAGTAAGTTTTGTGCTGTTTTTGTCATTTATCTCTACCTTCACTCACTGCTTTCTTTATATATATTTGGATCAAACCTTTTCTAATTTGCAGGTTGAAAGTCAGGCTTATTAAGCTTATTAGAAATGAGTCTGTTGGCTCTAACTGACAATGAAGGGATGTTCCTATGAGTTAAATTCTAATACTTCAGTACTCAAGTGGTACTCAGCATCCATTTTTGCTTCTCAGAAGTTGACCTGCTTACTTCCAAGTTTTACTATGCTGGCAATTGCAGTGACAAGATAAATGACTTCTAAACACTGGGGAAAATGAGCTACTAATGAAAATGTTGGGATACATGTATATATGTGAATATATATTCCTTGGTGTATGTACATATATATGTGCAAAAATATGCATTGTGATAAAACATGAAGTTGACAATTTTCTTACATATTGTATTACTGCAAATTATCAAATTTTAAAAACTGAACTGTATCATCACATATTTTATAATGAGACTCCATGTTCCGTGTGCTATAAGAAATATAAAATTCTTAATGACATTCCATTTTAAACATTATCTTTGACTACGGGTTTCTAGAATTTTGCATGTCTGTAATTTTGTTCTTTCCTCTGACAACTGAACCACAGTTGACAGGCATAAAATCAATAAATGTCCAATTAAGGATAAACTGTCTCAGCTTCTGGCATCTCGATAATTTCCATCTTTTTCTAAATTCAATTAAATTTATGGGATCAAATTATTTATCATTAAAATCAGCTCTCTTATACTTTCATTTTTCCATTGCATGCATTTTTCTAAATAAGTGCAAAAGTGTAATAAAATTCAAATTATTGCATAAACCACTGCTATGAAGATTAAGATGGAGGATGCTGCCGGAACTGAACTATCAGCTGAGAGGCAGCTCTACCAGGCTGAAAGCATCAATATGTCATTCCAGATCCAAAGGTCCAAATTTGGCCTGGAAAAGACAATAAAAGGGGTACAATGTATAATGGTCCCAAAGTGGTTTGTATGCAAGTAATAACCTTCTGTTGGCGAGTGCTTTGTTCTCAGTAAGCAATCACTATTATTGTTGTTGTTGTTATCATTCTCATTATAATTTTTGGTGTTATTACATAAACATACTCTATTTGTGTCATACACCTAAATAGATTGCAAGGGCCCCCAGTCTTCCAACAAACATTTGTGGAGCACTGACTCCATGCCAGGCACAGATCTTCTCACTTCCTTCCAGAAGGTCATCAGATGTCTAGCCCAGGGTACTTTTCTACTATCTTGCCCTGTATCATGGTGAAGCCACTGTGATGCAGATAAAAAGCTGCGATGCAGATCACAACAGTCACTGCTTACTCAAATTATCCATACTGCCCAAACAATTCACACTAATCATAGGCTCATACAACAGAATGATAAGGGGAATCCGAAAAAACATCCAGTTCAGCTTTTCACATTTGACTGATAAGGAAACCAAGGCTGAAGAATAAATAACATGCCCAAGGTCACATAGGAAATAAGCTGGAGAGTTAAGACCACAAACCAGTCTTCATTCGTCTGTCCTACTGATAACTCAGTACCTATTAGCCAGACATTTGAGGGGTGACACATGTGGCAATTTAGAGGAATGAATCCACAGCCAGAGACTCCTGGATTGGAATGTGTGCTCCCGGATACACACCAACGGTCACTTAAACTTTCAGAACCTCTATTCCGCTTCTGTAAAATGGGAATGATAATAATACCAACTCAGATTTAAATGAGATAATATAGGTGAAGGACTTTGAGTAGTACTAAGCACAGTAAGTACTCAATGAGGGGAAGATGATATGTTCGCCTTTATTACATGTTATATAGGTACGATGTAGAAACTATAGTAAATATTGTGTTAACTTCACAGTGCTGGAAATGTTGCTTTGCCAGTCCCAAAGCAGAATTGTGTAATAAGAGTTTCACAGGCCACAAAGAACTGCCCTCAGTGGCTGCCTTTGAGGTTACTATTCCAAGTTTAGAAAATGTAAAGATAGAAAATTGCTGAACCCAGTGAAATGCCAGATGTTCAAAACAGAATGGCCTTCCAGTCAAGCCAATATCACTTCTGGATGGATACTGATCATTAAAACCTTCCTCAATAATATCCATAGATTACTAAATCTAAATATTCTTAACAGAGATAAATACCCTGGATTTCTGTGTATAATTCCACTCAGCCTTTTCCAGTTATAACGCTTGGTGCTAGAGACATTTTTGCTAGTGTGTTATAACCACACAATTAGTACCCTTTTCTCCTGGTGAAAGAGTCTACATTTCTGACACAGCCAGAGGAAACAAAGCAATTTTATTTTTAAACTACCATTGTTTTTAGTTCCTTTATCCCGAAAACCATAATGAGATACATACAGAGTATCCAATTTTAGATTTGGTGGGCTACCAGGATATTTTCTTTCAGGAGAAAAAAATTAAAGGAAATCACTGTACAAATAATCATGTCCCTTTGGACTGTGCTGGTTACCAGCGGGCAATATACTTTGTCACTCCCAAAGCTTTGTCACAGAAACCACCATAACTGAGGTGGCTCCTATAGAAACTGCACATTCCTCATGACCTTCCCAAATGAAAAAATCTGGTTTGAATAAGTTAGAAAGGCAAGAAGAATTTACTCAGGGTTCACAGGCTTCATAATCTAATCGAGTTCTTCTTATTTTTTTTTGTACAGAAATTTAGCAAAAGAGATCAAATAAACATTCTGAGAATTTTAAAGAAAGAGAAATCTCTGGCAGTGATTCAGTTCTGCTATGTCAGAGTCCAATTTTTCAGTAAAAGGTGGTGAAGGTGGGGAACCCCAATTAAAGCTCAATTGTTAAGTCATTCCTGACCCTTGGCCATGAAAACAGCTGGTCCCACAACTTCCTGTTTTGTCTTGACTTGCATGTAACACTGATGCAATGTCTTATTATTTTGCAGAAATAGGAATTTTTAAAAATATGTTACACATATACTTTTAAATTACATACATATAATGAAAAGATTAGAGGCTATGAATCCATTCTTTGTTGTCTTGCTTTAGGTAAAAATTAAGTGAAAATATATAAAAAGTAACAATGAGGGGAAGAGACCATCAGTAAACAGAAATAAGTGCAATTCTTTCCTTGCTGTTTGTTAAGCTAGAAGAATGAGCCTCTCCTCTCTTTGGGCTTCTAGAATATACACATGCTCACACGCATACTAAAGTTTTTCAAATACACATATCTCCAGGGATCTTTATGCCAGTTCTGAGAGGGAGGAAAAAACATGTAAGAGAGAACGTTTATGGTACATGGGCTCAGCCATGCACAGCCCCAGGTGCTCTCTCATTCAGCTTCTCAGCTGCCCTTTGAAGGAGGCATCAGCAGCTCCTGTAGACATAAAAACTGAGCCACAGGGAGATGAAGTGATTCAGTCCAGGTGAGCGTGGAGTGAGTGCTGCAGCTGGGCTGTCGGACTGTTTTCACTACACACACCACCAGATTAGGACCTGCCAGATTCAGACGTTCCCCCACTACCGCCCAAGCTCTGGGAAAAACCACATTATTTGAAGTTTATTGTTTAATTGCAGTGAGATAGAAATTTCAGGAGACAAAAGGAGGAAACATGGGAAGGGGAGGGGAGAGGAGGGAAGAGTAGAAAAGAGGAGGGGAGAGTTGGGGAGAGGAGATCTGGGAACAGAACCTCTGACCTTCTAACGCTGCAGGTTTTGGAAAGTTGCCAAGCTGCTCAAGGAGCCATGGAGAAAATAAGTTCTCTCCCTTCAAAGAAATTTTTTTCCAGAAAAAAAAAGGGCCATGAACAGCTTTCTTTTCCCCAGAAGACTAGAGTGTTTTTCCCTCAGGTCAATGACCATCACATAACAGATCATATTTTCATTTTTGTTTTGGACACTGGCAAGCTTAGAATCACATTTACAGCTCAATTTTACTAACCCTATTGGACCTTCTAGTCTAAATATTTATTATATCTTTTTACCTGACTTTGCCTTTGTATATTTACATATTCTCAGGTACCAATTTATTTTTTTTTTTTTTTGCGGTACGCGGGCCTCTCACTGTCGTGGCCTCTCCCGTTGCGGAGCACAGGCTCCGGATGCGCAGGCTCAGCGGCCATGGCTCACGGGCCCAGCCGCTCCGCGGCATGTGGGATCTTCCCGGACCAGGGCACGAACCCGTGTCCCCTGCATCGGCAGGCGGACTCTCAACCACTGCGCCACCAGGGAAGCCCTCAGGTACCAATTTTTAACTATTTTATGTTAGCTTGTAATTATATATACTTGTAGACAAACCCAATTACTATATAATCAATAGATGAATTACTTTATGCATTTGATCACTCTCTCTACTACCTGAGATAGTTGTTAGTATATATTAATTTTCTTTGACTAAGTAAATATGCTTAGTCCCACTGCAATTGTCCCACTAATAAATCTACAGTGAAGAGTACAAGGAAGAAGTATACAGTTGGTAGAAGCATCCATAACAGTGGACTTGAGCTAACCCAGCAATTGGCAAGGATTGCCCCAGACATGTGACATGTGAACTGAGACTTATAAGCATTAACTAAGAGAGAAGAGAAGTGGAGAAAGACTGCAATTGGGGAGCACTTCAAGCAGAGAAACAACACATGCAAGGTCTCAGGTACAAAGGAAGGGGCTTCCTTCCAACCTGTGAGAAGGCCAGTATGACTACAGCTTTGACAGTGAGGGAAGGAAGAGGTATTAAGGTGGAGAGACAAGCCATGCTAAAGACTTTGGTCTTTGTCCAAAGAACAATGATTAAGAATATTAAATGACTCGCTCAAAGTCACCCAGTCAGTAAATAAAGATGTATAGCAAATATTAATAATGCAGCTTGTAGCCAATAATCAGCATTAAGGGGAAATCTGGAACAATCATAATCATTACATTAAAGCTTTCACATATAGATCATTATCAAAATTGCTGTTAAGTCAAAAACAAAATTTAACAAAAATCATGTTAAATAGTTATTACTAAATTTACTATTATGTACCCCAGTTCACATATGAGAAAACTGCTGCTCAGAGGAATTAAGTGATTTCCTTGAGATCACTACAGAAAAGTGGTAAAACTGGGACTAGAAATCTGCACTATTGAATCAAAATCTTGTGTTCTCTCCATGAAGTATGCACCCTAGGATGCATAGCTGATCCTTTAAATACATGTTCAAGACTGGGTACCAGGGAGCAAACCGGAGGATGTAAACTTTTATATAAAACTGGCTTTGAGCTCCATTCTTGAAGCATATAAATGACAGTGAAGGAGAATATGTGACATAATTTTATAAATTATTCTAATAAATAAAGTCATTATCTAGATTATTCATAAAAATGTATGATCAATCTTGAATTCTTACAAAAGAAAGAAAACAAGACATTTTTCACTATTGAAAGGTAATTTGAAATTTGTTACACGTAAGATGTTAAGAAATCTAGGCGAACCTTAGCTTTCTGTGCTTTGATTTTAAAAAGCTATCACTCAGGTGGAATTGACTATTCTTATTCCTATCCCTAATGAGGGAAACAGGAAAGTTTGAAGGGGGTATAAAGAAATTGTTTCCTCTTTTCACATAAATAGTGTTCTTTGCCATTGAGCTGTTCTTGTCAAAAAAAAAAAAGTAGTTTCAAGCAATGTCAAAAAATGGAAATGGGGTTTTATCAAATGGTACTCTTGTCAAGAAAGGAGAAGGAAATCTCATGAGAAAAAAGGAGGCAAAGAAGAGAGAGAAGTGTCCCCTGAAAGTCATTCAGCTGCAGAGGCTAAGAAATCTCAGCTTCTCAGCAGCAAGAGTTCTTGCATTGCCATCAGGTGTGCTGCCACCAGCAGGACCCAGCCACCCTCCTGTAAGTCATCTTCCTTCCCTATTCAACCCACCAGCATTTGTTGAGCATCAGGGAATATGGACAGGACCCTGGAGGCAGTCTCTTTCTTCTTAACCATCAGGGTTCACTGAAGCTCTCTGTCACATCATAATCTCTCTCCTCCAGGACTACACATTTTGTCCTCTACTCTGCCTCTTTTCCCTACCTCACACCTCTGCTTACTAATACCTTTGCCTGATCACTGCTTTGGTCCATTCACAACTTCTCTAGACCTCTAGGCCTTATGGCCTCAGTTATATGAGTTCTCTCCATAGTTGTTTTTGGTGTCGGCCCCTTCCTTCTAGAATGCTCTACTATATTCCTCAGTCCATATTCACAAGAAGAAACCTGACTGGCCTAGTGAACAATCCCTGTTCCAATTTTGACACAGCTGTTTCTAGCAGGCCCCACCACTGACTGCTCACCAGGCTATGGATTTGATACCCTTGCTTCAGGCAATCATTGCTTTCCCAGCAAGCTGTAGCTGAGGGAAAAAAGCAGCATGGAGAGTAACATGGCACAGAATATGAGGGCAAGCTCTGACCTGACGTCTGGGTTCACATCACAGCTATGCCATTTACCAGCTGTGGGACTTGGGGCAAATTCCTTAAGGCATCCTCTATAAAAGGAGGGTGATTATAACATCTATCTCCTTGGGTTGTTGTGAGGATTAAATGAAATAACACATGAAAAAAACTTAGCACTGTATTCAGTGCCTAGGAAGGGCTCCATAAGTGTCAGCTATTATGACTGTGTATACCTATGACCGATCCTCAGCAGATGGTCATGGGCAGGCCAACTGCCCTTGACTGGAAACTGTATGCCCAGAGAAACTCACTGATGACCTGTTCAATCACAAGTGTGGAATTTCTTCAACCTCAGTTATGCCTGTCAAAGCTTACTAAGAGGTCTTTTTAAATGTTAGAGAGGATTTTGGACTTTTTTCTGTCTAAATTATTTTCACATGACACGTTTAAATTTGCAAAATTAATATACAAGTACCTTCCAGAATAGGCTTTCAAAAGTGCCCTCCTTCATTTGAACATTCTATCAAATATTAACGGTTGAGCTTAGGGAAGTTTTTATGGTTGTTTAGGCATTTGTGTGTGTGTCTGTGTTTGTGTGTATCTATGTACGTTTTAATAAAAACTCCCTTGTCATTATGTGACCCATTAAGATCTAGAGGAGAATCCGTGCCTCCGTGCGCCTCAGCCATGGAAGCGCGCACTCAGCTTCCTGAGGCACTCCCTTCCGTTCGCGGGTAGAGCCTGGGTACAGAATGTCACCATCCTTTGCCTCATTTCATCAAACAAGACTTCTGACAGGTCTCCCATCCTCTAGCTTTCTCCCGGCTTTAGTCAATCTTCTCCAGGATGACCCAGCCGTGTGACTGACAGGGTCTTGGTGCTCCGGCCAGGTGTCAGGCCTGAGCCTCTAAGGTGGGAGAGCCGAGTTCAGGGCATTGGTCCACCAGAGACCTCCCGGTCCCTGGTAATATCAATTGGCAAGAGCTCTCCCAGAGATCTCCATCTCAACACTAAGACCCAGCTCCTCTTAATGACCAGCAAGCTCCAGTGCTGGACATCCCATGCCAAATAACTAGCAAGACAGGAACACAACCCAACCCATTAGTAAAGAGGTTGCCTAAAATCATAGTAAGTTCACAGACACCCAAAAAAACACCACCAGACAGGGTCCTGACTACCAGAAAGACAAGATCCAGCCTCATACATCAGGACACAGGAACCAGTCCCCTCCACAAGGAAGCCTACACAACCCACTGAACCAACCTTACCCATTGCAGGCAGACACCAAAAACAACAGGAACCAGGAACCTACAGCCTGTGAAAAGGAGATGCCAAACACAGTAAGTTAAGCAAAATGAGAAGACAGAGAAATACACAGCAGATGAAGGAGCAAGGTAAAAACCCAACAGAACAAACAAACGAAGAGGAAATAGGCAGTCTACCTGAAAAACAAATCAGAGTAATGATAGTAAAGATGATCCAAAATCTTGGAAACAGAATGGAGAAAATACAATAAACTTTTAACACGGACCTAGGAGAACTAAAAAGCAAACACTGATGAACAACATAATAAATGAAAATTCTCTAAAAGGAAAGGAGAAATATGCCAAGACACATATTAATCAAACTATCAAAAATTAAAGACAAAGAAAAAATATTAAAAGAAGGGAAAAGCAAAAAATAACATACAACAGAATCTGCATAAAGTTAACAGCTGATCTTTCAGCAGAAACTCTGCAAGCCAGAAGGGTGTGGCAGGACATATTTAAACTGATGAAAGGGAAAAACCTACAACCAAGATTACTCTACCCAGCAACAATCTCATTCAGATTGGACGGAAAAATCAAAACCTTTGCAGACAGGCAAAAGTTAAGAGAATTCAGCACCACCAAACCAGCTTTACAACAAATGCTAAAGGAACTTCTCTAGGCAGGAACACAAGAGAAGGAAAATACCTACAATAACAAACCCAAAACTATTAAGAAAATTATAAGACACTGATGAAAGAAATTAAAGATGATACAAGCAGATGGAGAGATATACCATGTTCTTGGATTGGAAGAATCAACATTGTGAAAATGACTATACTACTCAAAGCAATCAACAGATTAAATGCAATCCCTATCAAACTACCAATGGCATTTTTCAAAGAGTTAGAACAAAATATTTCACAACTTTTATGGAAACACAAAAGACCCCGAATAGCCAAAGCAATCTTGAGAAAGAAAAATGGAGCTGGAGGAATCAGACTCCCTGACTTCAGACTATACTACAAGCCTACAGTAATCAAGACAGTATGGTACTGGCACAAAAACAGAAATATAGATCAATGGAACAGTACAGAAAGCCTAGAGATAAACCCACGCACTTATGGTCACCTTATCTTTGATAAAGGAGACAAGAATATACAATGGAGAAAAGACAGCCTCTTCAATAAGTGGTGCCGGGAAAACTAGAGGGCTGCATGTACAATAATGAAATTAGAACACTCCCTAACACCATACACAAAAATAAACTCAAAATGGATTAAAGACCTAAATGTAAGCCAGACACTATAAAACGCTTAGAAGAAAACATAGGCAGAACACCCTATGACATAAATCACAGCAAGATCCTTTAGACCCACCTCCTAGAGAAATGGAAATAAAAACAAAAATAAACAAACGGGACCTAATGAAACTTAAAAGCTTTTGCACAGCAAAGGAAAACACAAACAAGACGAAAAGACAACCCTCAGAATGGGAGAAAATATTTGCAAATGAAGCAACTGACAAAGGATTCATCTCCAAAACTGACAAGCAGCTCATGCAGCTCAATATCAAAAAAACAAACAATCCAATCCAAAAATGGGCAGAACACATAAATAGACATTTCTCCATAGAAGATATACAGATTGCCAACAAACATATGAAAAAGTGCTCAACTTCACTAATCATTAGAGAAATGCAAATCAAAACTACAATGAAGTATCACCTCACACCGGTCAGAATGGCCATCAAAAAATCTACAAACAATAAATGCTGGAGAGGGTGTGGAGAAAAGGGAACCCTCTTGCACTGTTGGTGGGAATGTAAATTGATCTAGCCACTATGGAGAACAGTATGGAGGTTCCTTAAAAAATTAAACATAGAACTACCATACAGCCCAGCAATCCCACTCCCAGCATATACCCTGAGAAAACCATAATTCAAAAAGAGTCATGTACCACGATGTTCACTGCAGCTCTATTTACAATAGCCAGGACATGGAAGTAACCTAAGTGTTCATCAACAGATGGATGGATAAAGAAGATGTGGCTCATATATACAATGGAATATTGCTCAGCCATAAAAAGAAACGAAATTGAGTTATTTGTAGTGAGGTGGATGGACCTGGAGTCTGTCATACAGAGTGAAGTAAGTCAGAAGGAGAAAAACGAATACCGTATGCTAACACATATATATGGAATCTAAAAAAAAAAAAAAAAGCATCTTCTTCTTATGAAGAACCTGGCGCAGGACAGGAATAAAGATGCAGATGTAGAGAATGGACTTCAGGACACAGGGAGGGGGAAGGGTAAACTGGGGCGAAGTGAGAGAGTTGCATGGACTAATATATACTACCAAACGTAAAACGGAAAGCTAGTGGGAAGCAGACACAAAGCACAGGGAGATCAGCTCGGTGCTTTGTGACCACCTAGAGGACTTGGATAGGGAAGGTGGGAGGAAAATGCAAGAGGGAGGAGATATGGGGATATATGTATATGTATAGCTGATTCAGTTTGTTATAAAGCAGAATCTAACACACCATTGTAAAGCAATGATAATCCAATAAAGATGTTTTTTTTAAAAAAAGAATATATATTATATAGGCAAGTTATTTAACCTTTGTAAGACTGTTTTCCCACTTGTACAATGGGAACAGGAATATCTACTACCTCATTGGGCTGTTTCATGGGTCAAATAAAACAGAACATACCTATCACAGTACCTGGCACATAGATATTGAATAGCACCCAGTATGCTTTAGTTGTTGTTGTTATTCCAAGAGAAAGTTCTGTTTAAAATGTATGACTGGTTCACTTTGCTGTACACCTGAGACTGGCACAGCATTGTAGATCAACTATACTCCAACAAAAATTTTTAAAAATCATATGGTGCTCCCCCCGAAAAATCATATGATGTTCAATGATGAAAGTGTAACCCCCGAAGCTCAGTTTCTGCCATTTTTAAAATAAAAATAGTACCTATAGCAAAGTAAGCATTAAATAAGAAAATACATGTAACAGTACTTTGTAAATTATATGGGTATATTAGCCTTATTTAATATATTAGTTTTGGCACTGGTGTTATTAGTATCACAATACTTGAAGCAATCATAACTGCTGTCATATACATATCCATGCAAAATCCACAACCAGTTCTCAATTTTCAGTCTCAGGATTAATGATGACAAAGATACACTGTTTTGTTTCCTGAAGAGAAAAGAAGCACACACACAAAAGAATCATTAGGGAATGAAATAGTAAATTTTTTTAAAGGGCAAATAGTAAATTTTTTAAAAGGGCAAATTCAGTTAAAATTTTCAACCTTGCAGTTTGCAATAATGAGTAATAGAGGGAAATAAGTCGAATATATTTATGCATATGCAGGCTGAGTAAGACAGCTGGATTTGGTCATAAGGATTCCAAACCCTGTTGGTTTCTCTACAGGAAAAATAAGAGATAAAATGATAAAATAAAGATAAGACCATCAAGAACAACATCATGCATCTAACCTCAACAGCCAGGTGCTTGGAAACAAGCACCAAAGCATCTCCATGGTAGAGGGGTGACCTATTTTGGAGGCTCAAGGAAGGAATTCTCAAACTTGAGCAAGCATCAGAATCATGTGGAGGGCTTGTTAAAACACAAATTGCTGGGCCCTACCACCTCAGAGTTTCTGAATTAATAGGCTGGATGGAGCTCAGGAATTTGCATTTCTGACAAGCTCCCAGGTGATGTTGATGCTGCTGGTCTAGGGACTATACTTTGAAAACACCTAATCCACATAACTGATATTTCTGTAGAAATGCTCAACTCCCTGAGGATGGTTGGAAGGAGAACATAATAGCGTTGGGGCTTTTTTGTTTCATTTTTAACTTTATTGAGGAATAATTGACCAATATAATTGTGTATATTTAAAGTGTATAACATGACGATTTGACATACATATACACTGTGGAATGATTAACAAGATTCAGATAATTAACACATCCATCACTTCACATAAACTCCTTTTTTGTTGTTGTTGTGAGAATGCTAAGATCTACTCTTGGCAACTTTCAAGTACACAACACCTAATGTATTATTAACTATAGTCACCATGCTACACATTAAGGCTGCAGAACTCATTCTTCTTATAACTGAAAATTTTCCTTTTGACCTGTATCACCCCATTTCTCCTTCCCCCGCAGCCCATGGCAACCACCATTCTACTATTTCTAGGAAGGTGACTTTTTTACATTCCACATAGAAGTGATATCATACACTATTTGTCTTTCTGTGTCTGGCTTATTTCACTTAGCAAAATGCCCTCCAGTTTCATCCATATTGTCACAAATGGCAGGATTTCCTTCTATTTTATGGCTGGATAATATTTCATTGTATATATATGTTTCACATTTTTTTTTATCCATTCATCCACTGACGGACACTCAGGTAGTTTCCATATCTTAGCTACTGTGAATAATGCTGCAATACACATGGATGTGCAGACCTCTCTCAAGATACTGATTTCAATTTCTTTAGAAATATATCCAGGAGTTGGATTGCTAGATCATCTGGTAGTTCACTTTTTAATTTTTTGAGGAACCACAATACTGTTTTCCATAATGGCTGCACCAATTTACATTTCCATCAACTGCATAGGAGGGTTCCCTTTTTTCCATATCCTTGCCAACAACATTTGTTCTCTCTTATCTTTTTGATAATAGCCATCCTAACGGCTATGAAGTGATATCTCATTAAGGGTTTGATTTGCATTTCCTTGATGATTAGTGATGTTGAGCACTTTTTCACATACCTATTGGCCATTTGCATGTCTTCTTTGGAAAAATGTCTATTCAGATTCTTTGCCCATTTTTTAATTCCCAACACTATTTATTGAAGAGACTATCCTATCCCCATTGTGTCTTCTTGTTGCCATTGTCAAAAATTAGTTGACCATATATGCATGTGTTTATGCCTGGGTACTCTATTTTGTTCCAATGGTCTATGTGCTTCTTTTTATACCAGTACCATACTGTTTTCACTACTATAGCTTTGTAATATAGCTTGAAATCAAGAAGTGTGATGCCTCCAGCTTTGTTCATCTTTGTCAGGATTGCTTTGGCTATTCAGGGTCTTTTGTGGTTCCATACAAATTTAGGATAGTTTTCTATTTCTGTGAAAACTGCCATTGGTATCTTGATAGGAATTGCATTGAACATGTAGATCATTTGGGGTAATGTGGACATTTTCACAATATTAATACTTCAAATCTAAGAACTCAGAATAGATTTCCACTTATTTGTATATTCTTCAGTCTCTTTCATCAATGTCTTAAATTTTCAGTGTACAGGTCTCTCATCTCCTTGGTTAAATTTATTCCGAAGTATTTTATTGTTTTTGATGCTATTGTAAATGAGATTATTTTCTTAATATCTCTTTCAGACAGTCCTTTTTTAGTATATAGAAACACAACTGATTATGTTGATTTTGTATCCTGCAACTTTACTGAATTCATTTCTTAGTTCTAATAGTTTTTTAAGTGGAGGTTTTAGGATTTTCTATATATAAGGGTATGGCATCTGCAAACAGAGATACTTTTACTTCTTCCTTCTAATTTGGGTGCCTTTTAGTTCTTTCCTTTGCCTAATTGCTATGGCTAGGACTTCCAGTACTATGCTAAGTAGAAATGGTGAGAGTGAGCATTCCTGTTTTGTTCCTGATCTTAGAGGGAAGGTTTTTAACTTTTCACCACTGAGTATGATGTTAGCTGTGGGCTTGTCATATAGGACCTTTATTATATTGAGAAACAGTTCTTCTATACCTAATTTGCTGATAGCTGTTAATCATTAAAGGGTGTTAGATTTTGTCAAATGCTTTTTCTGCACCTTTTGAAATGGGCATGCAATTTTTATCCTTCATTCTGTTAATGTGATGTGTCAGATTTATTGATTTGTATGTGTTGTACCATCCTTGCATCCCAGGGATGAACTCCCATTGATCGTGGTGACTGATCCTTTTAATATGTTCTTGAATCCAGTTTGCTGGTATTTTGTTGAGAATTTATGCATCTATGTTATTCAGGGATATTGGCCTGTAATTTTCTTTTCTTATAGTGTCCTTGTCTGGCTTTAGTACCTCGGAAATGCTGGCCTCGTAAAATTAATTTGGAAATGATCCTTCCTCTTCAAGTTTTTAGAATAGTTTGAGGATGATTGGAATTAATTCTTTAAATGTTTGACAGAATTCATCTTGAAGCCATATGTTCCCAGGCTTTTATTTGATGGGAGATTTTTGATTACGGAACGTAACAGTGCTTGATTTCAAATGGAAGCATCTCTGTAAAAGGTGAGGAATGGGAATCAAAGGGATTGAAATTATGGTCGAAAGGGCTGTTATTTGTGGTGACATCTGTTCTGTGAATCATTGGAAACCAGAGATTCCTCTGACTCTACTGGCTTGCTGGAGTCTCCAGTTCAAAGCATTAGTGGGTTCCCAACTGGTCCCCAAGAATGCAACTTAAGTGCAAAGGGAAGTCAATTTGGCCTGAGAAGACACCACAATCCTTGCACTGCTGCAAGTACCCTGAAAGAATATAAAAGGATATAAGGAAGTCTTTCAGCAGAGATCTGCAAGGAGGGGCCTAGGTTTTTGTTCTCGTTATTATTTGCTAAGCAATTTCAGATATTACCAGATTCCCAGCTGTGACTGAATTCCTGGCCCATGAAAATCTATTTACAGTTACTATTGTAACTGTGCAAAGTTATCAATAATAATGATCAGCATTTATCTAGGGATTACTATGTGTTGAGCACTTTACATGCATTATCTTATATAATCCTTATATCACCCTTTAAAGTAGGAGCTACTATAACTTTGAGGTTAAGTAACTGGCCCTAAATCATAAAGCCAGTAAAGAACAGAGCTGGGTGTGAAACAGAGCTCAATGCTCCTGACCCTGGTCTATATTCAGATAACCCTGGCACGTGTGAAGAATGACCTGAGATACACATCTATAAAACTTAACTGGTGCCTAAGAACCTTTAGAAATCAAATATATTTCTATATGCATATCTTCCCACTCCTCTTGAAAAACATGGTAATTTCTTGTTGCCACTATATTATGACAAACTACAAAATGGTACAGAGAAGCAAACAGAATTCCTTTTGTTCTGTCAGCCTGGTAAATATTTTTTGTTATTAGCTCAACAGGAATTCTCTTTGTTCATACACTGTGTATTTATTTCTACCCCAGCTACGTCATCCTCTTCCCTTCTTTAATATGAATCTTGGTCTTTCTCTTAGTTGCCGTAAGTCTCTAAGCTAAGGAAACAAACATTTGAAGAAAGCACATATTTTCCATGATTAAGCACCTAAACATATTTCATGACTTAGCCTTATTTAACATTCCCAACAATCTGCAAGGCAGGCACTATCCTCCCACTTCATGCATGAGGAAACGAGTCCAAGGGTATTGGATAACGAGGTTAAAATCACCTAGAAAGGAACCTAGGAGCTCTGAGTCCTTGCCCTTTGACAACAAAGCCTGGCTCTCTGCCTTTCTCCTATTCTCCTTGCTCTTTCCACAACTTCTATACTTTTGAAACATAAATTCCATAAAAACTAAATGGTGGGGGGGAGGGTCAGGATGCAAAATATTTTTTAAATAAAAATTAAAAACTAGCCTTTCCTGGTTTTCGAGGTCTTGGTGGAGCATTCATTCCTGCTACCCCACTGTCACTCAGCTGAGGTCTCTGGGATCCTCAGCCATAAAAAGAAACGAAATTGAGTTATTTGTAGTGAGGTGGATGGACCTGGAGTCTGTCATACAGAGTGAAGTAAGTCAGAAGGAGAAAAACGAATACCGTATGCTAACACATATATATGGAATCTAAAAAAAAAAAAAAAAGCATCTTCTTCTTATGAAGAACCTGGCGCAGGACAGGAATAAAGATGCAGATGTAGAGAATGGACTTCAGGACACAGGGAGGGGGAAGGGTAAACTGGGGCGAAGTGAGAGAGTTGCATGGACTAATATATACTACCAAACGTAAAACGGAAAGCTAGTGGGAAGCAGACACAAAGCACAGGGAGATCAGCTCGGTGCTTTGTGACCACCTAGAGGACTTGGATAGGGAAGGTGGGAGGAAAATGCAAGAGGGAGGAGATATGGGGATATATGTATACATATAGCTGATTCACTTTGTTATACAGCAGAAACTCACACACTATTGTAAAGCAATTATACTCCAATAAAGATGTTAAAAAAAAAAACTAAAAACAGAGGAGATTGCTTCAAGATGGCAGAGTAGAAGGATGTGCACTCACTCCCTCTTGGAGAATATGGGGATATATGTATATGTATAGCTGATTCAGTTTGTTATAAAGCAGAATCTAACACACCATTGTAAAGCAATGATAATCCAATAAAGATGTTTTTTTTAAAAAAAGAATATATATTATATAGGCAAGTTATTTAACCTTTGTAAGACTGTTTTCCCACTTGTACAATGGGAACAGGAATATCTACTACCTCATTGGGCTGTTTCATGGGTCAAATAAAACAGAACATACCTATCACAGTACCTGGCACATAGATATTGAATAGCACCCAGTATGCTTTAGTTGTTGTTGTTATTCCAAGAGAAAGTTCTGTTTAAAATGTATGACTGGTTCACTTTGCTGTACACCTGAGACTGGCACAGCATTGTAGATCAACTATACTCCAACAAAAATTTTTAAAAATCATATGGTGCTCCCCCCGAAAAATCATATGATGTTCAATGATGAAAGTGTAACCCCCGAAGCTCAGTTTCTGCCATTTTTAAAATAAAAATAGTACCTATAGCAAAGTAAGCATTAAATAAGAAAATACATGTAACAGTACTTTGTAAATTATATGGGTATATTAGCCTTATTTAATATATTAGTTTTGGCACTGGTGTTATTAGTATCACAATACTTGAAGCAATCATAACTGCTGTCATATACATATCCATGCAAAATCCACAACCAGTTCTCAATTTTCAGTCTCAGGATTAATGATGACAAAGATACACTGTTTTGTTTCCTGAAGAGAAAAGAAGCACACACACAAAAGAATCATTAGGGAATGAAATAGTAAATTTTTTTAAAGGGCAAATAGTAAATTTTTTAAAAGGGCAAATTCAGTTAAAATTTTCAACCTTGCAGTTTGCAATAATGAGTAATAGAGGGAAATAAGTCGAATATATTTATGCATATGCAGGCTGAGTAAGACAGCTGGATTTGGTCATAAGGATTCCAAACCCTGTTGGTTTCTCTACAGGAAAAATAAGAGATAAAATGATAAAATAAAGATAAGACCATCAAGAACAACATCATGCATCTAACCTCAACAGCCAGGTGCTTGGAAACAAGCACCAAAGCATCTCCATGGTAGAGGGGTGACCTATTTTGGAGGCTCAAGGAAGGAATTCTCAAACTTGAGCAAGCATCAGAATCATGTGGAGGGCTTGTTAAAACACAAATTGCTGGGCCCTACCACCTCAGAGTTTCTGAATTAATAGGCTGGATGGAGCTCAGGAATTTGCATTTCTGACAAGCTCCCAGGTGATGTTGATGCTGCTGGTCTAGGGACTATACTTTGAAAACACCTAATCCACATAACTGATATTTCTGTAGAAATGCTCAACTCCCTGAGGATGGTTGGAAGGAGAACATAATAGCGTTGGGGCTTTTTTGTTTCATTTTTAACTTTATTGAGGAATAATTGACCAATATAATTGTGTATATTTAAAGTGTATAACATGACGATTTGACATACATATACACTGTGGAATGATTAACAAGATTCAGATAATTAACACATCCATCACTTCACATAAACTCCTTTTTTGTTGTTGTTGTGAGAATGCTAAGATCTACTCTTGGCAACTTTCAAGTACACAACACCTAATGTATTATTAACTATAGTCACCATGCTACACATTAAGGCTGCAGAACTCATTCTTCTTATAACTGAAAATTTTCCTTTTGACCTGTATCACCCCATTTCTCCTTCCCCCGCAGCCCATGGCAACCACCATTCTACTATTTCTAGGAAGGTGACTTTTTTACATTCCACATAGAAGTGATATCATACACTATTTGTCTTTCTGTGTCTGGCTTATTTCACTTAGCAAAATGCCCTCCAGTTTCATCCATATTGTCACAAATGGCAGGATTTCCTTCTATTTTATGGCTGGATAATATTTCATTGTATATATATGTTTCACATTTTTTTTTATCCATTCATCCACTGACGGACACTCAGGTAGTTTCCATATCTTAGCTACTGTGAATAATGCTGCAATACACATGGATGTGCAGACCTCTCTCAAGATACTGATTTCAATTTCTTTAGAAATATATCCAGGAGTTGGATTGCTAGATCATCTGGTAGTTCACTTTTTAATTTTTTGAGGAACCACAATACTGTTTTCCATAATGGCTGCACCAATTTACATTTCCATCAACTGCATAGGAGGGTTCCCTTTTTTCCATATCCTTGCCAACAACATTTGTTCTCTCTTATCTTTTTGATAATAGCCATCCTAACGGCTATGAAGTGATATCTCATTAAGGGTTTGATTTGCATTTCCTTGATGATTAGTGATGTTGAGCACTTTTTCACATACCTATTGGCCATTTGCATGTCTTCTTTGGAAAAATGTCTATTCAGATTCTTTGCCCATTTTTTAATTCCCAACACTATTTATTGAAGAGACTATCCTATCCCCATTGTGTCTTCTTGTTGCCATTGTCAAAAATTAGTTGACCATATATGCATGTGTTTATGCCTGGGTACTCTATTTTGTTCCAATGGTCTATGTGCTTCTTTTTATACCAGTACCATACTGTTTTCACTACTATAGCTTTGTAATATAGCTTGAAATCAAGAAGTGTGATGCCTCCAGCTTTGTTCATCTTTGTCAGGATTGCTTTGGCTATTCAGGGTCTTTTGTGGTTCCATACAAATTTAGGATAGTTTTCTATTTCTGTGAAAACTGCCATTGGTATCTTGATAGGAATTGCATTGAACATGTAGATCATTTGGGGTAATGTGGACATTTTCACAATATTAATACTTCAAATCTAAGAACTCAGAATAGATTTCCACTTATTTGTATATTCTTCAGTCTCTTTCATCAATGTCTTAAATTTTCAGTGTACAGGTCTCTCATCTCCTTGGTTAAATTTATTCCGAAGTATTTTATTGTTTTTGATGCTATTGTAAATGAGATTATTTTCTTAATATCTCTTTCAGACAGTCCTTTTTTAGTATATAGAAACACAACTGATTATGTTGATTTTGTATCCTGCAACTTTACTGAATTCATTTCTTAGTTCTAATAGTTTTTTAAGTGGAGGTTTTAGGATTTTCTATATATAAGGGTATGGCATCTGCAAACAGAGATACTTTTACTTCTTCCTTCTAATTTGGGTGCCTTTTAGTTCTTTCCTTTGCCTAATTGCTATGGCTAGGACTTCCAGTACTATGCTAAGTAGAAATGGTGAGAGTGAGCATTCCTGTTTTGTTCCTGATCTTAGAGGGAAGGTTTTTAACTTTTCACCACTGAGTATGATGTTAGCTGTGGGCTTGTCATATAGGACCTTTATTATATTGAGAAACAGTTCTTCTATACCTAATTTGCTGATAGCTGTTAATCATTAAAGGGTGTTAGATTTTGTCAAATGCTTTTTCTGCACCTTTTGAAATGGGCATGCAATTTTTATCCTTCATTCTGTTAATGTGATGTGTCAGATTTATTGATTTGTATGTGTTGTACCATCCTTGCATCCCAGGGATGAACTCCCATTGATCGTGGTGACTGATCCTTTTAATATGTTCTTGAATCCAGTTTGCTGGTATTTTGTTGAGAATTTATGCATCTATGTTATTCAGGGATATTGGCCTGTAATTTTCTTTTCTTATAGTGTCCTTGTCTGGCTTTAGTACCTCGGAAATGCTGGCCTCGTAAAATTAATTTGGAAATGATCCTTCCTCTTCAAGTTTTTAGAATAGTTTGAGGATGATTGGAATTAATTCTTTAAATGTTTGACAGAATTCATCTTGAAGCCATATGTTCCCAGGCTTTTATTTGATGGGAGATTTTTGATTACGGAACGTAACAGTGCTTGATTTCAAATGGAAGCATCTCTGTAAAAGGTGAGGAATGGGAATCAAAGGGATTGAAATTATGGTCGAAAGGGCTGTTATTTGTGGTGACATCTGTTCTGTGAATCATTGGAAACCAGAGATTCCTCTGACTCTACTGGCTTGCTGGAGTCTCCAGTTCAAAGCATTAGTGGGTTCCCAACTGGTCCCCAAGAATGCAACTTAAGTGCAAAGGGAAGTCAATTTGGCCTGAGAAGACACCACAATCCTTGCACTGCTGCAAGTACCCTGAAAGAATATAAAAGGATATAAGGAAGTCTTTCAGCAGAGATCTGCAAGGAGGGGCCTAGGTTTTTGTTCTCGTTATTATTTGCTAAGCAATTTCAGATATTACCAGATTCCCAGCTGTGACTGAATTCCTGGCCCATGAAAATCTATTTACAGTTACTATTGTAACTGTGCAAAGTTATCAATAATAATGATCAGCATTTATCTAGGGATTACTATGTGTTGAGCACTTTACATGCATTATCTTATATAATCCTTATATCACCCTTTAAAGTAGGAGCTACTATAACTTTGAGGTTAAGTAACTGGCCCTAAATCATAAAGCCAGTAAAGAACAGAGCTGGGTGTGAAACAGAGCTCAATGCTCCTGACCCTGGTCTATATTCAGATAACCCTGGCACGTGTGAAGAATGACCTGAGATACACATCTATAAAACTTAACTGGTGCCTAAGAACCTTTAGAAATCAAATATATTTCTATATGCATATCTTCCCACTCCTCTTGAAAAACATGGTAATTTCTTGTTGCCACTATATTATGACAAACTACAAAATGGTACAGAGAAGCAAACAGAATTCCTTTTGTTCTGTCAGCCTGGTAAATATTTTTTGTTATTAGCTCAACAGGAATTCTCTTTGTTCATACACTGTGTATTTATTTCTACCCCAGCTACGTCATCCTCTTCCCTTCTTTAATATGAATCTTGGTCTTTCTCTTAGTTGCCGTAAGTCTCTAAGCTAAGGAAACAAACATTTGAAGAAAGCACATATTTTCCATGATTAAGCACCTAAACATATTTCATGACTTAGCCTTATTTAACATTCCCAACAATCTGCAAGGCAGGCACTATCCTCCCACTTCATGCATGAGGAAACGAGTCCAAGGGTATTGGATAACGAGGTTAAAATCACCTAGAAAGGAACCTAGGAGCTCTGAGTCCTTGCCCTTTGACAACAAAGCCTGGCTCTCTGCCTTTCTCCTATTCTCCTTGCTCTTTCCACAACTTCTATACTTTTGAAACATAAATTCCATAAAAACTAAATGGTGGGGGGGAGGGTCAGGATGCAAAATATTTTTTAAATAAAAATTAAAAACTAGCCTTTCCTGGTTTTCGAGGTCTTGGTGGAGCATTCATTCCTGCTACCCCACTGTCACTCAGCTGAGGTCTCTGGGATCCTTGCCCTTAGGATTAGCTAGTGGGGAATTAATTCCACGTGTTTGCATGTAGAACAGGATGAACTATGAAGGCCAGTCTTGCTGACAATGGCGTGTCTGTCTGAGATTTAAGTCTGACCTGGTTAATGCAGTTGGAAAGATGCACAGCCCTTTCTCCCATGTTGAAACTGTGTAATGTTATACTGACACCTTGTGGTTCCTTCACGTGCGCTCAGAAGCAAAGCATGGGCTTGACAAAACCGATCACGTAAACCACAGGGGGCTTGGAGCAGGGGCTGAAGGAGAAACGGAGGTTTGGGAGAGAATTGAGAAGAGACGTCCTAACTTATCAGGAAAAACATAATTCCATTTGTCATGAAATAATTTACTGGTCATGAGCACAGGACTTGAAGTCAGACCACCGTTTAAACTTACCAACTAAATGACTACTTTGGGCCTCAGTTTCCTTGTCTGTATAATGGGAATAGCGATAACTTCTCAGGACTATTGTAAGAATTAAACGAGACAATGCGTGCAAAGTACCTGGCCTTGAACCTGCCACATAATAAACGCTGCTATTATCATGGGGCCAAGACAAGAACCATGCTCTCAGGCCTCCCTGGTGGTGCAGTGGTTAAGAATCCGCCTGCCAAGGACATATATACACTACCAAACGTAAAATAGATAGCTAGTGGGAAGCAGCCACATAGCACAGGGAGATCAGTTCGGTGCTTTGTAACCACTTAGAAGGGTGGGATAGGGAGGGTGGGAGGGAGATGCAAGAGGGAGGAGATATGGGGATATATGTATACATATAGCTGATTCACTTTGTTATACAGCAGAAACTCACACACTATTGTAAAGCAATTATACTCCAATAAAGATGTTAAAAAAAAAAACTAAAAACAGAGGAGATTGCTTCAAGATGGCAGAGTAGAAGGATGTGCACTCACTCCCTCTTGGAGAACACCAGAATCACAACTAACTGCTGAACAATCATTGACAGGAAGACACTGGAAATCACCAAAAAAGATACCCCACATCCAAAGACAAACAAGAAGCCACAATGAGACGGTGGGAGGGGCGCAATCACAATAAAATCAATTCCCATAACTGCTGGGTGGGTGACTCACAAAGTGGAGAACACTTATACCACAGAAGTCCACCCACTGGAGTGAAGGTTCTGAGCCTCACATCAGGCTTCCCAACCTGGGGGTCCGGCAATAGGAGAAGGAATTACTAGACAATCAGACTTTCAAGGCTAGCGGGATTTGATTGCAGGACTTCGACAGGACTGGGGGAAACAGAGACTCAACTCTTGGAGGGCACACACAAAGTAGTATGTGCATTGGGACCCAGGGGAAGGAGCAATAACCCCATTGGAGACTGAACCAGACCTACCTGCTAGTGTTGGAGGGTCTCCTGCAGAGACAGGGTGTGGCTGTGGATCACCGTGAGGACAAGGACACTGGCAGCAGTGTCCAAGTGTCCAAGGACACTGGTAAGTAAGGACACTTACCAGTGTCCAAGGACACTGGTAAGTACTCCTTGGTTGAGTCCTCCCAGAGTCCGCCATTAGCCCCACCAAAGAGCCAGGTAGTCCCCGATGTTGGGTAGCCTTAGGCCAAACAACCAACAGGGAGAGAACCCAGCCCCACACATCAGCAGACAAGCGGATTAAAGTTATACTGAGCTCTGCCCACCAGAGCAACAACCAGCTCTATGCACCACCAGTCCCTCCCATCAGGAAACTTGTACAACCCTCTTAGAAAGCCTCATCCATGAGAAGACAGACAGCAGAATCAAGAAGAACTACAATCCTGCAGCCTGTAGACCAAAAACTACATACACAGAAAGATAGACAAGATGAAAAGGCAGAGGGCTAGGTGCCAGATGAAGGAAAAAGATAAAACCACAGGAAAACAACGAAATGAAATGGAGATAGGAAACCTTCCAGAAAAAGAATTCAGAATAATGATAGTGAAGATGAGCCAGGACCTCAGAAAAAAAATAGAGGCAAAGATCAAGAAGATGTAAGAAATGTTTAACAAAGACCGAGAAGAATTAAAGAACAAACAGACATGAACAATACAATAACTGAAATGAAAAATACACCAGAAGGAATCAGTAGCAGAAAAACTGAGGCAGAAGAATGGATAAGTGACCTGGAAGACAGAATGGTGGAATTCACTGCCACATAACAGAATAAAGAAAAAAGAATGAAAAGAAATGAAGACAGCCTAAGGGACCTCTGGGACAACATTAAACGCAACAACATTTGCATTATAGGGGTCTCAGAAGGAGAAGAGAGAGAGAGAAAGGACCTGAGAAAATATTTGAAGAGATTACAGTCGAAAACTTCCCTAACATGGGAAAGAAAATAGCCACCCAAGTCCAGGCAGTACAGAGAGTCCCATACAGGATAAACCAAAGGAGAAACACGGCGAGACACACAGTAATCAAACTGGCAAAAATTAAGACAAAGAAAAATTATTGAAAGCCGCAAGGGAAAAATGACAAATAACATACAAGGGAACTCCCATAAGGTTAACAGCTGATTTCTCAGCAGAAACTCTACAAGCCAGAAGGGAGTGGCATGATATACTTAAAGTGTTGAAAGGGAAGAACCTACAACCAAGATTACTCTACCTGGCAAGGATCTCATTCAGATTCAACAGAGAAATCAAACGCTTTACAGACAAGCAAGAGCTAAGAGGATTCATCACCACCAAACCATTTCTACAACAAATGTTAAAGGAACTTCCCTAAGTGGGAAACACAAGAGAAGAAAAGGACCCACAAAAACAAACCCAAAACAATTAAGAAAATGGTCATAGGAACACACATATCGATAATTACCTTAAACATGAACGGATTAAATGCTCCAACCAAAAGACAAGGCTCGCTGCATGGATACAAAAACAAGACCCATATATATGCTGTCTACAAGAGACCCACTTCAGACCTAGGGACACATACAGACTGAAAGTGAGAGGATGAAAAAAGACATTCCATGCAAATGGAAATCAAAAGAAAGCTGGAGTAGCAATACTCACATCAGATAAAACAGACTTTAAAATAAAGAATGTTACAAGAGACAAGGAAGGACACTACATAATGATCAAGGGATCAATCCACAAGAAGATATAACAATTACAAATATATATGCACCCAACATAGGAGCACTTCAATATATAATGCAACTTCTAACAGCTGTAAAAGAGGAAATCGACAGTAACACAATAACAGTGGGGGACGTTAACACCTCATTTACACCAATGGACAGATCATCCAAACAGAAAATTAATAAGGAAACACAAGCTTTAAATGACACAATAGACCAGAGAGAGTCAATTGATATTTACAGGACATTCCATCCAAAAAACAGCAGAATACACTTTCTTCTCAAGTGCACACGGAACTTTCTTAAGGATAGATCACATCTTCGGTCACAAAGCAAGCCTCAGGAAATTTAAGAAAACTGAAATCATATCAAGCATCTTTTCTGACCACAATGCTATGAGATTAGAAATCAATTATAGGGAAAAAACATAAAAAACACAAACATATGGAGGCTAAACAATACATTGCTAAATAACCAAGAGATTACTGAAGAAATAAGAGGAAATCAAAAAATACGTAGAGACAAATTACAATGAAAACACCATGATCCAAAACCTATGGGATGCAGCAAAAGCAGTTCTAGGAGGGAAGTTTCTACCAAGGCAAGCCTAACTCAAGAAACAAGAAAAATCTCAAGTAAACAATCTAACCATACACCTAAAGTAACTAGAGAAAGAAGAACAAACAAAAACCAAAGTTCGTTGAAGGAAAGAAATCATAAAGATGAAAGCAGAAATAAATGAAATAGAAACAAAGAAAACACATGTAATGAAATTGAAAGTGTGATTAAAATCTTCCAACAAACAAAAGTCCAGGACCAGATGGCTTCACAGGGTGAATTCTATCAAATATTTAGAGAAGAGCTAACATGCATCCTTCTCAAACTCTTCCAAAAAATTGCAGAGGAAGGAACACTCGTAAACACATTCTATGAGGCCACCGTCACCCTGATACCAAAACCAAACATAGATACTACAAAAAAAAGAAAATTACAAACCAATATCACTGCTGAATACAGATGCAAAAATCCTCAACAAAATACTAGCAAACAGAATCCAACAACACATTAGAAGGATCATACTCCATGATCAAGAAGTCCTAGCCACAGCAATCAGAGAAGAAACAGAAATAAAAGGAATACAAATTGGAAAAGAAGAAGTAAAACTGTCACTGTTTGCAGATGACATGATACTATACATAGAGAATCCTAAAGATGTCACCAGAAAACTACTAGAGCTAACAATGAACTTGGTAAAGTTGCAGGATACAAAATTAATGCACAGAAATCTCTTACATTCTTATACGCTAATGATGAAAAATCTGAAAGAGAAATTAGAGAAACACTACCATTTACCACTGCAACAAAAAGAATAAAATACTAGGAATAAACCTACCTAGGGAGACAAAAGACCTGTATGCAGAAAACTGTAAGACACTGATGAAAGAAATTAAAGATGATACCAACAGATGGAGAGATATAGCATGTTTTTGGACTGGAAGAATCAATATTGTGAAAATGACTATACTACCCAAAGCAATCTACAGATTCAGTGCAATCTCTATCAAATTACCAATGGCATTTTTTACGGAACTAGGACAAAAACTCTTAAAATTTGTATGGAGACACAAAAGACCCCGAATAGCCAAAGCAGTCTTGCGGGAAAAAAACAGAGCTGGAGGAATCAGACTCCCTGACTTCAGACCATACTACAAA
>NC_041219.1:26679866-26698725 GCF_002837175.3 Physeter macrocephalus
CAAGAAGCACATGAAAAGCTGCTCAACATCACTAATTATTAGAGAAATGCAAATCAAAATTACAATGAGGTATCACCTCACACCAATTAGAAAGGGCATCATCAGAAAATCTACAAACAACAAATGCTGGAGAGGGTGTGGAGAAAAGGAAACCCTCTTGCACTGTTGATGGGAATGTAAATTGATACAGCCCCTATGGAGAACAGTATGCAGTTTCCTTAAAGAGCTAAAAATAGAATTACCATATGACCCAGCAATCCCACTACCTGGCATATACCCAGAGAAAACCATAATTCAAAAAGACACATGCACCCCAATGTTCACTGCAGCACTATTTACAATAGCCAGGTCATGGAAGCAGCCTCAATGCCCGTCGACAAACAAATGGATAAAGAAGATGTGATACATATATACAATAGAATATTACTCAGGCATAAAAAGGAATGAAATTGGGTCATTTGTAGTGACATGGATGGATCTAGAGACTGTCATACAGAGTGAAGTAACTCAGAAAGAGAAAAACAAATATTGTGTATTAACACATATATATGGAACCTAGAAAAATGGTACAGATGAATCGGTTTGCAGGGCAGAAACTGAGACACAGATGCAGAGAACAAACGTATGGACACCAAGGGGGGAAAGTGGCGGGGGGCTGGTGGTGGTGGGATGAATTGGGAGATTGGGATTGACATATATACACTAATATGTAAAAAATGGATTAAAAAAAATTTTTTTAAGAAAAAAATAATCCAGTCAGAATTTTTTTTTAATATTAGCCCCACTTTCCAGAGCCAACTGCTTTAAATCATTTAGCCATTTTCTTTTTAATCCTGATTGCTGCTTTTCATATTTCTTAACAATATGCTGATATTGATATTTTTTTCCAGTTTTATTGAGAAATAATTGACATAGAGCACTGTATAAATTTAAGGTGTGCAACATGATGGTTTGACTTACATATACTGTGAAATGATTATCACAATAGGCTTGGTTAACATCCATTATCACATATAAATACAATAAAAAGAAAGCTATCTCTTGATCTTTCCATTTTTATACCTGATCTATTGATTTCTCCTATTATGGATGAGGAGTTAACACTCACCATCCCCATCCTTCTACTATTTTAGGTAAATCAATATACATTTTCTACTATGAGGACTATGTAAATGTTTTCCCTGGAAAGGCCAAGCCGTTTGCTAAGCATGAAGCTTAACCGGGAACCTAAAGTGGAAAAACAAAGAATGGGAATCTGAAGTGGAAAAACAAAGACTAAGAAATAAAAAGGAGCCAGCAATAAGATCAAAATGCACTCTGTAAGAAAACATATAGGTATTTCTCTCGTGCCATGAATAAACCACCACTTAAATCACTCTCAAACTATAATGTGCATAAAAATCACCTGAGAGCTTGTTAAAATGCAGATTCTGATTCTGAAGTCCCAATGGGATCTTTGCATTTTTGACAAGCTCCCGGGGGATGCCAATACTGCTGGCACATGAACTTTCAACTGATGACTTTCAACTTTTAACTGATGACTTCCAACTCTTTCTCCAGAGAGACCTGACTCTTCTCAACAATCTCATCCTATTCCATTTCTTACCCTAAAGTGTGAGGCAACGTGGCATTAACCATAACTACTTGCCCAGTGGGGAGGAACAGGTGTCCTGTCTCTGTTTCACAGATGGGAAACTGTGGCAGGTAAGAGAGTTACACAGGGTTGAATGGCAGAATCCTCTAATGTAGAAAGTGTTGGTTTAATCTCTGCCTTTCTTCCTTAAGACTCAGGGGATGTTTAAGCACATCTAGCTTTAGTCTGATGACAGTCTGAGTTGATAGGATAAGCAAAGAACCAAGCACAATTCCTGATCCTTTCTCTTGTCTCTGCTCCTTTTCCTTTCTCAAAGGTGCTCTTTCTTTACCCACATCAAACTGGGCTACCAGCAATCTAGAGACACAGGTTGATGGAAAAGATGCCAAGGGAAGCCCTCCTCTGCTGTACTATGGCTGTCCTTCACTGCAGAAGAAACTTCCTTTGAATATTCCTAGGAAGTGGCACCTGTCTTTTTTTTTTTTTAATGTGGTTAATGGCCAGCGGTATGCTGTAAATGTTTAACAATTGGCTGTCCAATCCCCAAGGTGTAAATGCTCCCACCCTGGCCAATTTCAAGCTAACAATGTGACTTTATTGAACATGGAATTAGAAAGAGATAAATACAATTGGCTCTCACCAGCTGGTACAAACTGGCTCCAGGACATCACAAGTAAAGTCTATAAGTTTAATGCCAGACAACTAAAGCTGTATATTCAGTACAGATGTATAGCTGTTTTATCAACCTTCTCATCACCTCCCTTTACTACCAAATTAAGCTGACCTGGCAAGGTCTTTAACAGTTGATAATTTTTCTTTATTACAAATTATTTGGCAGAAATGTTCCTAACACATAAATTAGTCCCTTGATCTACAGATAGCTTCTATAAATAGCTTTCTTTGTCTCCTATTGAATTACTGCCTTGGACCAGAGGATCAGAATTCCCTTCCTGATGGTTCCCATGCATTTGGTAACCCTCTAGGAAGAGTAAAAAAATAATCTGCTACACATATGCTGAAATTAAAATTATTCAAAACCTTTTATTATGCTCTAGTTATGTATCTTAAGGAATTTTTTCAGACATTGTAAAGGTGTGTTTGAAATAAATGCATCCATTAATTGAACTTGCTATGTGAAGGAAATGAGATAAAATTTTTATATAGGAACAAAAATATCTTATGGCTCCTAATCCAGTGTTCCTCAAAACTTAGTAAGTGATCGATTTCTACTAGTTCAAGAATAGTTAGTTTGCACTTAAAATATAAACTTAGGTACACCTGAAACTAACACAACATTGTTAAATAAATAATAAAAATATACATTTTTATTCAATAAAATATATATATACATATATATATAAACTTTAGGAAATAAGTATTCTTTGACAGCTTTTAAGGGTTATAGAAGTTCAAATATATTTGCCTGGGAAGAAATAGAAGGTGTCTATAAGTGGGTTCTTCTTATGTAGCCATGTCCTTTGTAATGTGACTTTGCAACTTCTCACATTAAAAGGTAAGGTTTACTTCTCTACACCTTGAATGTGAGCTGCCCTTCTGACCTCTTTGGCCAGTTAGAATGTGACAAGGCAGTATGTTCAGTGCAAGCTGAGGCTCCAAGCAGCTGTGGAGTTCCCACGTACTGTGTAGGGAAACCTGGCACCAAGTGAACAAACCTAGGTCAGCCTTCTGGGGATGAGACCACACAGAGCAAAGATGAACCATTCAGTGAGCCCCCTACCTCCACCCAGCCAGACTTCCCCTGACCCACACGGAATCATACCTGAGCCCAGCTCAAATTGTCAAACCACTTGTGCTAAATAAAAGACTGTTTATTTAAGCCACCAAGTTTTGCAGTGGTTCAGCAGCTAAAGGTAACTGTTACAGTCACCTACAGATTAAACTCAAAAGATGCACCAACCTTATGCAATATGTGGATCTTTCCTTTTTTTGGATGCTGATTGAAATGAAACCAAATGTAAAAGGATTACTAAGATATCTGGGAAAATTTTAAATGAAATTAGATGTCACTGAGGAATCACTGCCAATTTTGTGAGATATAAAGGCACTGTGCTTAGGTTCAGGACACAAATATATATATTTATATATTTTAACATATACAGACATACATGTACACATGCATCCAGAAACATTTAGGCATGAAATAATATTATGCTTGGAATTTGCTTTAACATACTATAGCAATGGAAAAAAAGGGGAAGACAGGGAATAGAAAACAGGCAAAATATTATGGTGATAATATTTGAAGGCTGATAATGGCTACATGGCAGTTTGTCATGCTATTCTCTCTACTTTTGTATATGTTTGAAAATTTCCTAAATAATTTTTTAAAATATTTCACATAGGAAGAAGTTCTTAGGATTATTTCTGGGATTTTTTTTTCCCAAGTACATGAAAAGAAAGCAATCACAAAATAGAAAGACTGTACAATCACTGGCCTGACTGTCTGCTCAAATAACCAGTAAATTTCACCGTGCCACTGTGGAAGCCGAGGGAATCAAGTAATGGAGGTGGAGATTAGATTAGCTAAATCATCATGGTAAAGTTAAACCCAAGAAATTAAACCAGTTTACAAATGTAAACCCCAAATGCACTTAATGAAAATTACAAAGTGAACAGATCAAGGAGAAGGAACTTGGGGATTCTGATTTTAAGTCCAGTATTTTTCCATCGCCACACTGCCACTCCTTTGTTTTAACTGCATTCAAGTGGCCAAATGTTAGCAGGGCCCTTCTGGTTGCAAGTGACAGAAACGTAGCCTAAATTAGCTTAAGCAATGAAAGGTTAATTTCTACATGGATTAGTGAAGGTATTAATCACTAGTTGCTTAAAAAGTTAAACCCCCAAATCTCAGTGTCTTAACATAAAGAACATCTATTTTTTGCTCATGCCACTGTTCCATGGTGGTATCCTAGTCAGATGGCCACAGGATCCACCCTTCTCCAAGACTTCAACCTCCTACCCAATGGATTTGACAAGGAAATGAAAGATCCCTCGTGGGATGTGTTAATGGTTTAAGCCTGGAAATAGGTTGTGTGTGTCAGCACATTTGGTGAGAATTCAAGCCCGTATCCAAAGTACAAGGGATGCTGGGAACTGTAGTCTAGCTGTGTGCACCAGAGGAGGAGGAAATGAGTATTGATACACACATTGCAATTTCTGCACAATTAGACTTTATGCCAGGGAAGGCAGAAGTGGCATATCAGGCACCACTGGGTCCAAGGTTCCACCTTGATGTGAGATCTCTTCCACATGCTCTCACTTGTCTCCACCATGTTCCATCTCAGCACTGCCTTATTCTGTCTGCTGGCTCTTTTCTGTCTACTGCAGGATGTTCAGGCACCATACTGTTTGGAAATGCAGTTAGTGTATATGATGTAGATACTGACTTTTCCTATATATCCCAATATTCAGTTTCAACCATTCACTGAAACATCATGGTTGCAAAAATTGCAAAGGGGGTACGTATGCTAAATAGTGACATTTAGCAAAAACTGGAATAACACAGTCCCTCTGTCTTATTACCACTCAGTTTTGTGGGCAGGAAGGACATAAAAGAAACAGAAAACAACAGGACAAGGTAGAGTGTGCTATGCTTGAATTATGAGCAAAGTGCTTCAAGAATCCAGAGGAAAGTGGATATATGGACCCAGAATTGGAAGAACTTGGCAGAGAAGAGATTTCACTTTCCTCTGCTGAAGGAGGGATTTCAGGAAGAGGAATCACTACATTTGAAAGTACAGGTCTGAGAGAGTGCAAGCATTTGAAGGAGAAAATCAATATGGTCAGAACACAAAGATCATGGGGTGAGTGGGCACTAATAAGACATAAAGAAGTCTAAATACACAAGGTCTTAACTGCCAAGCCCAAGATTTTGCATTTGCTTTCACAGATATTCTCTCCTTGACCAAATTCTAGCCAGCTCCTCTAAGGCCTCTCCTTGACTAGGCCTCAACTCTGGCCTACAAAAGACTTGAACAAACACTAACTAATTTCTAACAACTCAAGGCTGCATCCCTAGGATGACCCTAGTTCCCCTTAAAATGTCTGCCTGAGGAAATTCAAGGCTGCCAGAAGAATTTGCTGTTTGTTCTAACCAGCAGGTGAAGATAAGGCCCCTGTCTCCAAACCTCTGTGGGAAGGTAGGGGCCTAACTTTAATAAGTGCCAGTTAGTAAACCCAGATGGGTTTCACATGGACCAATTCCCACTTCTCACTTCCTATAACTTTTCACCTCCCTGTCTCTACTGAGCCCTTGCTCACCCCCTCCCTACTCCCTCATTCTTCCTTTAAAATGTTGTCTCCTCTCTACAAATTAAAAATGAGTTCAGTTCATGTTGGACTCTTTTCCTTATGGCAATAGTACATTACTGATTAAAATCTGCCCTTTCCAATTTAACTGGTATCCAGCTTTGTTTATCTTTGACAGTTTCCATATAGGTAATGGAGACTTTTGAATCAGAAAACAACCAAATGTGAGGTTGTTTGCCTGTTTTGCTTTTTGTCATTGTTGTTCTTATTGTTTTATGCCTAGGGGTAAATCATCTGATGGGGTGTAGCAGATGATTTGGAGCAAGGTGATAACAGACACCAGAAGTCCAGAGAGGAAGCTGATGGGAATAGAGCGGGCAGGAGACAGTGAGGCTTGAGCTGAGCCCTTGGCGGTGAAGAAAGAAGGGGAATCTTCACCTTGAATTAGAATTTGCAAGATTTGGCTACTGACTGGATGAAGGTAGTGAGAGACACAGAGGAGCAGGAAAACATCTGAAGTTTCCAGATGAGGATGTGGATGGATGACGCCATTGATTTGTTGCTTCAAAAAGAAATATAATTCATTTGAATCATATTTTCACAGGTTTAAGCTACAGGAAGAAAATTACCAGAGGAAAGTTCTCTGGGAAGAGATCTGGGTATCAGAGGTTTTCAAAGCAATTATAGAACACAAGGCTTGAATTTAAATAGCGGAAGTTACACCATATAAAGTTTGATCAATAAATAGTACATTTGGTGTTTCCAAGTGAAAACCAGGGTCATAAACCAAAGTCAACAACTTTGATCTTGCTAAATCTTCTGAGTTTGAAGAGCTGAACACACACACACACACACACACACACACACACACACAGTGTTGTACTCTTGAAAATGTCCATTTCCTTTTTGCATTTAAAATTCAGATTAAAAATTAGGGGAGTTGGTCCAGAAAATTATGCTCCTCCCTGCAGTAGTTTTAGTTGGTAAATGGTTAGCTGGAAACAAATCACAAGACTAAACATTTCAATAGAGAATTTCTAAATGACATTACCTGGAATAATGCACAAGAACTGGCCAGTGGTGTTTTAAGAGACTCATAGCAAGGTTTTAGAAAAATAAGAGCAGAGATTGAATCTCTGCTACAAATGTTAGGAATTAGAATTGAGAAAAGTATCCAATGACACCTTCATCCTTAAAAACCTTTGGAAAAAGGACATAAAATATGTCTGGGGCTTCCCTGGTGGCGCTGTGGTTGAGAGTCCACCTGCCGATGCAGGGGACACGGGTTCATGCCCCGGTCTGGGAAGATCCCACATGCCGCGGAGCGGCTGGGCCCGTGAGCCATGGCCGCTGAGCCTGCGCGTCAGGAGCCTGTGCTCCGCAACGGGAGAGGCCACAACAGTGAGAGGCCCGCGTACCACAAAAAGAAAAAAAAAAAAAATATGTCTGATGTTCCCCCAGAGCCAACTTAATATAGCAGAATAAAGAAAACAGAGTTGGAGAGACACTAGAATACTTCTTTAAGATTATCCAGAAAAAGTAATTATGTCCTCATTTGTTCTGAATAGATAACAATTTATAAGCTTTTAATAAGAACAGGATACTTACACCATTAACATATTTCACTTCATTACCAATGCCAAATATTAAATGCTGAAAATAGAGCAGCAAAATCCCCATCCTGGGGAGCTCCCCATCCCCTGTGTGGCCAACACTGCATCCTTCACAGAAGATGATGAGGGGAGAAGCAAATGTTTTTCCTGCCAGCTTTGAAAAGTTATCGTATACCACAGGCAAAACCCAAGGACAGAGTTGCTCAGGGAAACTGCAGGGCAGCACTGAGAAGCAAGGGGGTCCCAGGAAAGCACTGGACCTGCTCTCCTAGGACAAAGATGGATGATCCCACCTCCGCCACCTACTGTCTACGGGACACAGAGCAAGTCTTTGAAACCCTCTGCATCTCCAAATGGAGGATCATTAAAGTTTGTCTTTATTCTCTTTAGTTTTACATGCATGTGTGAGGACAAAATGAGATAATCAATGGAAAAGCATTTTACAAAATAGGAAGAACAACATAGAAGCAGAATGGATTCGTCAGTTGATGTCCTAGTACTATGTATAATATTACAAAGCTTGGAGACAGGTTGCGGGTGTGACGTTGAAGCAACTTAATGTCTGCCACCTGAGTCTTTTGTAAGCTCCAGAATTACACAGGTTATACCTCTCGATGTGGTGTGCTTATCCACTTACAAGATAAATATCAACAGAAGATTATTTTAGGATTTCTCTTTTTTATTCCCCACATGGGTTTCTTTCAAGTAATGCTTGAAAGTATGATTTCCATCATACAAAACATATAGGCCTGTGGCTGTAACCTACTGAATTAAGGGAAGAGTTAAGAGTTAAGAGAATCAGTATTTTCAGTATCCCCTCTACTGAGAAGGAAAGGCATGCAGCGAAAAGAGCAGGACATTTGGATTCAGGCCTGGTTGAAATTCGTATTACCCACTTGCTAACTGTGCGCCCTTACAACAGTGACATCAGACCCTCTCTGGGCTTCAGTTTCCCCATCTGTGAAATGGGGGGCAGAGGGGAATAGTATTACCTTGCCAAACTGTTATGAGTACTCAAGGCAAGGTGTAAAAATACTCCTCCAATCACCTAATAGCAGACATATTGCTCCTGAGCCTGCAGAGATTTCTAGTTTGGACAATAATGTCAGTTTTCTCTTCCAATGTGGGAAATTCTTAATAGTTTCCTTGTTATGTTGACCAAGTGTTATATTTTGTATACATTTTATTCATATTGCACATGAGAATGAATTGAGAATAAACAAAATATATCTTATGCAGTCCTTGAAATTAGCATATTATGTAAGTTTTGATCATCTAGCTCTGTTAGCAGTAGAAAATCAAAAAAAGAACTCATGAAGCTTTATTGAGAATAATCTAGAAGATAAATATGTTTGACAACTCACAGAACACAAGGAATCACTATACTTTTATTAATTGAAGCATAATATCTATATAACATGACATTCAATTCCCTCCCCTACCGTCTAAATTTGCATACATAATATCCTACATAACTAACAGGATTTTAATAGTATTTTTTAAGTTGTCACCTTTACAGTTGCAAAAAATGCTTCTTCATTTGTTTTTCGTAAGAGAACATGAAAAGTGCATACGGGAAGTGGATTCAACATAGATTTGTTATACCAAACAAGTTTTGTCTCAATCCTAGCTAGGAGACAAAATCGTTGGAACAGTACAGGCATTTTCAAAACCTCTTTAGTTTCTGCTGACCAGGCACTTGCAGGGGTGCTAACAGACTGCAGCAGGTACCGGCAGAGCACCTGTATTTGTGGGTCTTGAGTAATGCCATTTGCTTGGGATTTTAGTGATCAAAGGTGTGATCCTGAAACGCTTCACTGCTCTACAACAACTCATCAAACCTGGCCAAAATGACAATCAGGGCACAATAACAATAAGACAACATAACTGTCCATCCCGCCTGGCCTATGAATCTCTCAGATCACTGCCTTCCTCCTGTCCCCTTTCCAGCCCCTCCCTTCTCACAGAGGGTGAATCCATATGCAGGTCTAAGCACTATACTTACTGATTTCTACCTCTTTTTTTTCCTGTGAAAGCCGTATCTCCAATCCTCTACCTTCCATCCCTAGCTCTCTATTTTCTCTCTCCCGTGAACAGACTTGAACCCGGTAACCATCTGCTTGCCAGAAACTCCTAGACTGGTAACTTTTGCTCTCCTCAGTTACGTGGAATTTTGTGTCACAGGCCCTCCTAGTTGAAGGAAGGTCACTGTCTCGTCACAGCTGTCCACTCCCAGGCTGACCTTCTGTTTACATTTGATGCAGAAGCAAGAATGCAACTGTAGTGACAAAGCTGGAGGGAGGGTTGGTTTGGAGCTGCTGGACTTGAGCACATTCCCCAAAATGATGCCTTTTCAAAAAATTTTAACCAAATATGTTGACATAATGATTGCTAAGTTGCATTAAATATCCTCACAGAAAGGAATGTAATAAGAGTGCCACAGGGCTTCCCTGGTGGCGCAGTGGTTGAGTCCGCCTGCCGATGCAGGGGACACGGGTTCGTGCCCCGGTCCAGGAAGATCCCACATGCCGTGGAGCGGCTAGGCCCGTGAGCCATGGCTGCTGAGCCTGCGCGTCCAGAGCCTGTGCTCCGCAACGGGAGAGGCCACAGCAGCGAGAGGCCCACGTACCGCCAAAAAAAAAAGAGTGCCACAGATAGATGGTAGTTAACCTTCCATCTAAAAGTTTGGGTGGGAGGGGAGCTCTTTGGGTGTTGCTTCTCTGTGAGTCACGGATCATCCTCAGAGGTCCCTCCCTCACACCCCCCATCTTCCCTCCCGGGCCTGACCCTCAAGGCTCAGAGACTGCGTATTTTCTGTGTATTTCCTCCCCAGCCATGAGAACATAACTCTGCTTGTGTTTGATACTGGAATGATTTTTTTTAACTAAAAAACATTCTTGGGGGGCGGGGTGGGGCAGGAGTGGTGAAGGGAGGGGGAATTGGAGGAAGGTGTTCAAAAAGTACAACTTCCACTTATAAGGAAGAATGTAATGTACAACATGATGACTGCAGTTAACACTGCTGTAGGACAGGAAAGTCGTTAAGAGAGTAGATCCTAAGAGTTCTCATCATAAGGAGAAAAATTGTTTTTGCTTTTTCTTTTTATTGTATCTATGTGAGATAACGGATGCTAACTAAACTGACTGGGGTAATCATTTCACAATATATGTAAGTGAAACCATTATGCTGTACACCTTAAACCCACACAGCGAGGTATGTCAATTATATTTCAATAAAACTGGGGGAAAACTCTGAAAATAAGAAAGGACAACAACAATCCAATGCACTTACACACAGTTTTTACACTTGTCAAATTTCTTTTACTGCCAATACCTTGTGCAGTAGGTATGGGAGATAATATGTCTGCCATATTGATGAGGAAACTGAGGTACATTGTGATGAATAAATTTATCGTAGGTCACATCATCATTAGAATCCCATCCCTGGACTTCAATTCTAGGTCTCTCACAAATACAAGAAGTTGGTTCCCAACTTATGCCGGAATTAACATAAGTTAATGGGTCTTAAATTATGAAAGATATTAAAAGAGTCTAAAAGAAACCAGACTAAAAGTGAGTGAATATTTTAGTACTTTTCTATTATTATTTTCATTATTATTAATGACCCCCTGGTGGTATATTTTAGGATATTGATGAGCCTTGACCTTGGATGCCACACCACCATGCAATTATTAAGTGTCAGAAGAATTGATAGCTTTTACAAAGTAACAGCAAGGCTGAAATTAACTCCCAGCCAGTATGCTGTTGACAGCAGCTGATGGATGAGAATGAGTTCAGGAAAGATATGGTTGCAAAGGAAATCACAAGTCCCTGCCCCTGAATCTCCCAAATCAACTTAACTTGGCTCAGATGAGCATCTGTGTTTTCCCCACTATCATGCTGAATTCTGTTGGTAGAAGGAAGTGGAGGCCTTTCCTTTTTCTTCCATTGACCACCAAGCTGGAGGATACTGATCTGTGGATTCCCTTGTTAAATGGAAAGCAATCCTTTGACCGTAGAAGAGATTTTATAGCCAGTTGGAGCTTCAGAAGGCTCTGCTGTTTTCTGGTTTTGTCAACATGATCTGAATGTAGGTTAGAAACACAGTAGTTCAGCTAATAAAATAATAATTTGGAAAGGGAAAATATAGGCCAGGAAAAACACGTCCTTTAACACATAGGGATTTTGGTAAAGTCAAGAAGACAAGTAATTTCTGGAAGAGTGATTTTTCTGTATCAAAATTAGCTCTGACCTTTGGCTTGAGTGCCATATTCCTCTGAGGGCTCTTTTAAATGGAACCACTACCACCCTTGGGTGATTCTGAGTCTGAGTCCTTGGATAGAAATCGGGAACTCTGGTCTCTGAGTGCTTGGGTTGGCACTCCATTCCCATCTGTGATGGCAGTTCTTAGCTGGATCTAACCTCTTTTATAAAAGCCAAAGACCCCAGAGAGATTTCAGGAGAACTTGCAGATCAGTCTTGCAAAGGGCACTGTGGTGCTAGAAGCACTGGCCAGGACACAGGAGAGCCTGAATACATTTAGCCAGAAAACCTCAACCACATAATCATGAAGATGATTATGACCTTGTTGGCAGACCACACATTTCTTCTTCTTTGGAGACACCCTCTGAAAACTGTGAAGGTGTGCAGAACTTGTAAAGTCTGACTCATCAATACACTTTTCCTCCACAGGACCAGGGGGAGAGAGGGAAGGGAAGAGGAGGGAAAGAAGGAGGAAGCAAAAGAGAAGAAGAGCAACAACGTTTTCAGATTAGCAGAGTCACGCATTGGCAACTCTGTAAGAAAATCATCTTGCAGTTTAGTGACTTGGCCTCTATTTCTTTTTTACTGAGATACAATTGACAGAGAGCATTATATTAGTTCCAGGGGTCATGGCTTCTTGATGAAGTACTAGATGTGATTGCCAGCCACAAAAAGAGAAAGCAGTGCTGCAAGCCAGACACAAAATAAGAATTAAAAGATGAAAATCAGTGCAATTCAAGGGCTGCTGCTCCCCTAAGTGCCCTGACGCTGTTTTCCATGGGGGAATCGTTATCATCTCCACTCTCAACAGCTCCTCCTTGTGCACTGTGGTCAGAATCACAGACTCGAGAGGAACTTCCAAGTCCTAAGGAGGAAGCCTGGGTTCCATCCAGAGAGAGTTTGGGGAATGTAAGAAAGAAACTGAGAGCATTTCCAGAGCTAGGGAGAAAAAGTGGCAGTGACAGAGGTGATCGACAGAAGCTTTCAACAAGTTTAGCTCCTTTCCTATCCTAGCCCCCACCAAGAAGCCCACTTAAGAGCTTCTCCATGTTCCACTCTTGGTCCTATTTTTTTCTACCATATTTTCAGCAACCCCAGCAAACCCTCTTCTCCCCCTTTCCCTTTATCATTTATCTCTTCTCTCTAGTTTAAATGGTTTGGATTTTATTCATCATTTTAAACCACCCTAAACCCATTTTCTAAGTAGTAGGAGTAAATAAATAAATACACACATAAATAAATAGGGTTGGCCTTCATCTCAGCCACTCTCCTGGCTTTAACTATTCCTGTGAAAAGGACCCCTGAACCTGAGTCTTCAGTCCTGAGACTCTGCCCCACAGCCCAGGTTCACTGGCTCAGCAATCTGGTCAACATCTCCACCCGATTCCCCTTTGAGCAACTCACATGCAGAGCCCAGAGCCATTCTCCACCCTCCTTCCAAATCTGCTCCCATCCCTGTGCTCCTGACTTAGACTATGATGATTACCATCCATCCAGTAAGCCACACAAAAACTCCAAACCACCTGTGATCCTTCGGTCTCTCTTGCCCCTAAATATCCACACATTTGTGAAATACCATCACCCTGTCGCTACCATAGCTCTTGAATCCATCTCCTTCTCTCTCTTTCTACAAGCCCTCCCTTAATCTCAAA
Organism: Physeter macrocephalus; assembly: GCF_002837175.3. Lineage (NCBI taxonomy): Eukaryota > Metazoa > Chordata > Mammalia > Artiodactyla > Physeteridae > Physeter > Physeter macrocephalus. The sequence goes on from NC_041219.1 coordinate 26,693,257, forward strand.
ACTCCCCTACCTTGCTCTTGGGTTTTTCAATAACCTCCCTTCCCAGCCTATAGTCTTTTCCCACCTCCAGCCCTGTCTCACTGGGGTGACCATTCAAGCCAGGACACTCTGAAGCGTGAAAGGGGGCACTATTAATAACTACCTCAGGACAACAGGTATAACCCAGGTCTATCCTGAAGAATATATGCTCACACTGATCCTATGCCTTCTGACAGACTGACCTCCCTAAAGCTGAGTTCTGATATTGTGTGACCCTGAGTGAAAACCTTCTTGAACTCCTTGCTTCTGATTCAGGAGAGTCAGAGTTTTAACACAGCATTCAAGAACACAGCACTCAAGGATCTGGCTCCAGCTTACCATCCCAACATGATCTCTCTCTCTCCTTCCTGACACTCCACTCCAGCCAAGCTCAGGAACCTATGCCCCACCTCTCCCCACCCCTTCTGTCTTTGTCTTCACCTGTAATATCCTCCCCTCCCAACTACCACGAGTCTCCTGAAATCCAAATCTTATCTAATTTTCAAGATTCATCTTAAAGGCCGCCTCTTTTGAGAAGTCATTCCTGCTATCAACATGGCAGGTTCTGGATTCTAGCAGCCTGGGTTAAGACCACAGCTCTTCCATTTACAAGAAGCATGCCAGGTAAGAAGACATCTTACCTCTGTCTTGGTTTCCTCATTTGTAAAATCTCTTAGAGTTGCTCTGAGGATTATCTGAGTAAATACTGAAAAGTGCTTAGAGCAGAATACTGATGAGTGTGGGTTATCAGGATTACCTTCCAATATAGCACTGTTGCCTATATACATCCAAAGCCCTGCTTCCCACTCCTCCCAACCCTGCCCCCAGGCAGAGCCACGAGGCATACAGGATCTTAGTTCCCCTGACCAGGGATTGAACCCATGCCCCCTGTAGTGGAAGCGCAGAGTCTTAACCACTGGACCGCCAGGGAAGTCCCGAAAGACCTGCTTTTTTATAAAGCTCCCGTAGGACCCTCATCATATTTGACTTTGTACTCCAATGTTTCCCAGGATGAAAAAATAATAAGAGCCTTAATAAGAGGAAACAAAACTAACAGAAACAGTACTTCCCTGGTCCACCCCACCAGATATGAAGGCACTCTAGGCAAGTCATATCACTCCCAAATGGTAGTCAGAATTTCAGAGGAAGGGTCCCCTCATCCACTTTACAGTCTTGGGGGGAGGGGGCAGTAGGTGAATAACCCCTCAATGACACACACACCATGAGTGCTGGGAAAGCCCCACATGGTTGAGACCAGAGGTTTGAGAAAGTGACCACAGAGCAGAAAGAAGGTGAGGAGGGGGGATGACATAAGTCAATATGCACAGGACTCTTATTTGAGGACCAGGAGCTAGAAGATTTAATGATCAAGTACTAAAACCCCCTCTGGCCACCTGCCCAGCTTTCCAGACTCAGCATCAGGCAAGCTCACTCCCGCATATCTGCCCTGGGAGGTGAGGGACTCTGCGGGAAGGCCCCCAGGCTTGCAGTAACACCATGTGCCTTCAGGAGTCAGACGTGCTGCATACACACCAAACAGAACCAGAGAAAAGCACCGGGGATAATTTAATCCCCAAATTTGGCCCGCATCGCCCTGCAAAGGTGCAAGAGGTCTCCAGAGAAACAAAGGAAGATGCAGCGGGGGATGTTCTCACCTTTGTTTTTGCCTTCATGTATATCTGAGGCAGTTTGCACAGCTGACTAAACACTAATAATGATCATTGAGGGGGGCTGGGGAAGCTGAGAAGTGACACCACTCCTGCCTGTGTGAAATTAATTTTAAAATACAGATAGTTAAGATCAAACTCACAGTTTTACGACTGATAACAGCTGGATGGGAGAATGTGACCACATTAGGTTTCCTGAATATCCCCCTCCATAAAAAAGAACTTACCCCCCAAAACTGTATGGCTCCCCTCTGACAGGGCAGAATCTGCCTAGAGAAGCTTTCAGTAGAGTGAAGAACAAATGAAAAAGTCCTTCCTCTGCAGAAAGGCCAACAAACGGGAGCTGAGTGGGCTCCTTTCTTCTCCCCAGTCTCAGTCAGGACGCCATGCCTCCTTTTCCAGGAGGGAGGCAGTGCAGGGACAGAGAGAAGCTGGAAGGTTTCTTCCCGCTCTTTCTATTTCTGGGAATTGGAGTAAAAATCCCAGCCCTTCTACCAAAACATGAAGGGCTGAGGAATACATTTCCCACAGATGTCATCATCATTATTATAACCACAGCCATAAGGATTAACCCCTCCCACAGACGATGCCCAGTCCCACCAACCCCGGTAGGGCAGCACTAATGTCACCCCCACTTTACAGGTGAGAAAAGGGGGACTTCGTGAGGTTCATTGACTTGTTCACATTTACCCACTTAATAAGCCAGCATTCAAATTCAACTCTGACCCTGAAAACCATTTCAACCACTTTGCTGTGCTGCATTAAAATGGTGCCAGTAAGTAAACCCAAAGGTCTGATCTCTGTAAGAATTAGTTTTAAAAGAAATACTTTTTGGTCTGCAATTATAGGCTCTAAGATAGTTATCTACAAGTTAGTGCTTCTGATTCCCAGGGACCAGGAAAGCCTTTCAGTGGCTTGGCCCTGTGTTAGGAGACATTTCCAAGATGTCTGGTGGTTTTCCAGCTGCTACCACTGGGAGTGGAATGCTCCGCTACCTGATGCCATGCTGGGCCAGCTGCCCCCAACCACTGCCAATGTGACCTTCAGAGTTGGAAAAAGAACCAAGGGCTGGAGACATTACCTGCAGTAGTAATGATATAAGTCCTGTGTTTTCTACATTTGGAATGTCTCAGAGGCCAATACAATAAGGAGCCCACAAAGCAGGAGCCACTGATGGTTCTCAGCTCCTGTTCCCTCCTTGGGCTCTCTTGCTATGTGATTTTAGGGGACCAATTCCCTATTCCATTACATTAAGCAAGAGGTACAGTAGGTAGCCTCTGAGGTGTCCCCAAGGATCCCCACCTCCTGGTTTTCATGCCTAGTGTAATTCCCTCCTCTGGAGTGTGGGCTGGACCTTGTAACTCACTTCTAAGAATAGAATACAGCAAAAGTGATGAGATGCCATGCCCAAGATTAGGTCACGAAAAGACTGTGCCTTCTGTCTTGGACACACACCCTCTCCTGGCTCACTGGCTCTAGATGAAGTCAGCTGCCATGTTGTGAGCTGCCCCATGGAAAGGTCTGCTTAACAGGAAGTGACATATTCAGCCAACAGCCCAGTAAGGAACTGAGGCCATCAACAGCCGCGTAAGTGAGCATGGAAGCAGATGTTCTTCCAATGGAGCTTTGAGATGACGCAGCCCTGCCAACCCCTTGACTGCAACCATGTGAGAGGTCTGAGTCAGAGGCTCCCAGCTAAGCCACCCCTGAGTTTTTGACCCACAGAAACAATGAAATAATGAACATTTGTTGTTTTAACTCACAAACTTATAGGAAGATTTGTTCTGCAGCAACAGAGAGCGAATACAATAAGAGACAAGTCCATGGTTGAGCACCAAATGGTGACCTCAAATTCTTCTGGCAGATTCTGCTTTTAATGTTCTTGTCCCTGTAATTATCTGTGGCGGATGAGTGGAATTTTGTGGGTCCCTGATATGATGATGAGCAAGGCTTTCTGAGCTGAGCACTGAGATTTTTTTTTTTAATTTTCTCTTTTTGTTTTAATAGAGCAGATTCTTATTAGTCATCAGTTTAATACACATCAGTGTATACATGTCAATCCCAATCACCCAATTCATCACACCACCACCTGCACCCCCCTGCCGCTTTCCCACTTTAGTGTCCATACGTTTGTTCTCTACATCTGTGTCTCAATTTCTCCCCTGCAAACCAGTTCATCTGTACCATTTTTCTAGGTTCCACATATATGCGTTAAAAAACGATATTTGTTTTTCTCTTTCTGACTTACTTCACTCTGTATGACAGTCTCTAGATCCATCCACGTCTCAAAATATGACCCAATTTCATTCCTTATCATGGCTGAGTAATCCCACCAACAGTGCAAGAGGGTTCCCTTTTCTCCACACCCTCCTCAGCATTTGTTGTTTGTAGATTTTCTGATGTTGCCCATTCTAACTGTTGTGAGGTGATACCCCATTATAGTTTTGATTTGCATTTCTCTAATAATTAGTGATGTTGAGCAGCTTTTCATGTGCTTCTTGGCCATCTGTATGTCTTCTTTGGAGAAACGTCTATTTAGGTCTTCTGCCCATTTTTTGATTGCATTGTTTTTTTTAAATATTGAGCCGCATGAGCTGTCAAACACACTTTTAAGATAGACGCCTCCTGTGGATATTCCTAAAGCCAGAATTAAGGCAAGAAAAAGTAGTCGCGGTGGGATGGGGAAGTGCAGTGGGAAGCAGTCCATCAGATGGATGCTTTACAGGAGGATGACACCTTAGATGGAGAGGGAGAGGCAGCAGGCCAGCTTCCACACAGAAATGAGGCAGGAGGTAGTGTTAGAATCACCCATATCTGTCCTTCAGGGAACTGGAAACTTTCTGGTGACATGAGATTTGGAAAATTACTTATGGTTTCCTTTGCTGTGCAAAAGCTTTTAAGTTTCATTAGGTCCCATTTGTTTATTTTTGTTTTTATTTCCATTATTCTAGGAGGTGGATCAAAAAGATCTTGCTGTGAATTATGTCAAAGAGTGTTCTTCCTATGTTTTCCTCTAAGAGTTTTATACTATCCGGTCTTACATTTAGGTCTGGAATCCAATTTGAGTTTATTTTTGTGTATGGTGTTAGGGAGTGTTCTAATTTCATTCTTTTACGTGTGGCTATCCAGTTCTCCCAGTACCACTTATTGAAGAGGCTGTCTTTTCTCCATTGTATATCCTTGTCTCCTATGTCATATATTAGTTGACCATAGGTGTGTGGGTTTATCTCTGGGCTTTGTATCCTGTTCCATTGATCTATGTTTCTGTTTTTGTGCCAGTACATATTGTCTTGATTAGTGTACCTTTGCAGTATAGTCTGAAGTCAGGGAGTCTGATTCCTCCAGCTCCGTTTTTTTCCCTCAAGACTGCTTTGGATATTCGGGGTCTTTTGTGTCTCCATACAAATTTTAAGATTTTCTGTTCTAGTTCTGTAAAAAATGCCATTGGTAATTTGATAGGGATTGCATTGAATCTGTAGATTGCTTTGGGTAGTATAGTCATTTTCACAATATTGATTCTTCCAATCCAAGAACATGGTATATCTCTCCATCTGTTGGTATCATCTTTAATTTCTTTCAACAGTGTCTTATAGTTTTCTGCATACAGGTCTTTTGTCTCCCTAGGTAGGTTTATTCCTAGGTATTTTATTCTTTTTGTTGCAATGGTAAATGGGAGTGTTTCCTTAATTTCTCTTTCAGGTTTTTCATCCTTAGTGTATAGGAATGCAAGAGATTTCTGTGCATTAATTTTGTATCCTGCTACTTTACCAAATTCATTGATTAG
>NC_041219.1:26699522-26715880 GCF_002837175.3 Physeter macrocephalus
GTCAGAAAAGATGCTTGATATGATTTCAGTTTTCTTAAATTTACTGAGGCTTGATTTGTGACCCAAGATGTGATCTATCCTGGAGAACGTTCCGTGCACACTTGAGAAGAAAGTGTAATCTGCTGTTTTTGGATGGAATGTCCTATAAATACCAATTAAATCAATCTGGTCTATTGTGTCATTTAAAGTTTCTGTTTCCTTATTTATTTTCATTTTGGATGATCTGTCCATTGGTGTAAGTGAGGTGTTAAAGTTCCCCACTATTATTGTGTTACTGTCGATTTCCTCTTTTACAGCTGTTAGCAGTTGCCTTATGTATTGAGGTGCTCCTATGCTGGGTGCCTAGAGATTTATAATTGTTATGTCTTCTTCTTCGATTGATCCCTTGATCATTATGTAGTGTCCTTCCTTGTCTCTTGTAACATTCTTTATTTTAAAGTCTGTTTATCTGATATGAGTATTGTCACGTTTAAGTAATTATCGATATGTATGTTCCTATGACCATTTTCTTAATTGTTTTGGGTTTGTTTTTGTAGGTCCTTTTCTTCTCTTTTGTTTCCCACTTAGAGAAGTTCCTTCAGCATTTGTTGTAGAGATGGTTTGGTGGTGCTGAATTCTCTTGGCTTTTGCTTGTCTGTAAAGCTTTTGATCTCTCCATCATATCTGAATGAGATCCTTGCCGGGTAGAGTAATCTTGGTTGTAGGTTCTTCCCTTTCAACACTTTAAGTATATCATGCCACTCCCTTCTGGCTTGTAGAGTTTCTGCTGAGAAATCAGAAGAAACTGTTAACCTTATGGGAGTTCCCTTGTATGTTATTTGTCGTTTTTCCCTTGCTGCTTTCAATAATTTTTCTTTGTCTTTAATTTTTGCCAGTTTGATTACTATGTGTCTCGGCACGGGTTTATCCTGTGTGGGACTCTCTGCACTTCCTGGACTTGGGTGGCTATTTCCCTTCCCATGTTAAGGAAGTTTTCAATTATAATCTCTTCAAATATTTTCTCTGGCCCTTTATCTCTCTCTTCTCCTTCTGGGACCCCTATAATGAGAATGTTGTTAGTTCTTCTTGCTTCTGCTGTCTGCCCTCTGGTGGATGAGGCTATCTAAGAGGATTGTGCAAGTTTCCTGATGGGAGGGACTGGTGGGGGGTAGAGCTGACTGTTGCTCTGGTGGGCAGAGCTCAGTAAAACTTTATTCCATTTGACTGCTGGTGGGTGGGGTTGGGTACCCTCCCTGTTGGTTGTTTGGCCTGAGGCAACCCAACACTGGAGCCTACCTGGGCTCTTTGGTGAGGCTAATAGCAGACTCTGGGAGGGTTCACGCCAAGGAGTACTTCCCAGAACTTCTGCTGCCAGTGCCCTTGTCCCATGGTGAGTCAGAGCCACAGCCACCCCCCGCCTCTGCAGGAGACCCTCCAACACCAGCAGGTAGGTCTGGTTCCGTCTCCCCTGGGGTCACTCCTCCTTCCCCTGGGTCCCGATGCACACACTACTTTGTGTGTGCCCTCCAAGAGTGGAGTCTCTGCTTCCCCCAGGCCTGTCGAAGTCCTGCAATCAAATCCCACTAGGCTTCAAAGTCTGATTCTCTAGGAATTCCTCCTCCCATTGCCGGACCCCCAGGTTGGGAAGCCTGACGTGGGGCTCAGAACCTTCACTCCAGTGGGTGGACTTCTGTGTTATAAGTGTTCTCCCGTCTGTGAGTCACCCACCCAGCAGTTATGGGATTTGATTTTACTGTGATTGTGCCCCTCCTACCGTCTCATTGTGGCTTCTCCTTTGTCTTTGGATGTGGGGTATCTTTTTTGGTGAGTTCCAGTGTCTTCCTGTCCCTGATTGTCCAGCAGCTAGTTGTGATTCTGGTGTTCTCACAAGAGGGAGTGAGAGCACGTCCTTCTACTCCTCCATCTTGGTTCCCATTCGAGATTTTTTAATATAAAGAGTTCTCCTTTTACTGCCCTTAATGCCCAGCACCTGCCTCTTTAAGAAGAGCAAATTAATGTCTTATGCCATCATCTGCATATCTGAGGACCTCTATTAAATTATTATCTTTTTTGTGTGTGTGTTTCTGTTCTTCTTTAAACCTGTAAATCTATACAGAAACGTACATGTGATATATTTTCCTTATATATTGACACAAACTGTCAGCTCAATGATATGAATAAACAAACAGAATTGCATTAAAATGTACTGTATACTTAATAAAGATGTGTCTTTATTCACAGACTACAGAATTATTGTGCTAAATAGTAAGTGCTCTAGAAGAAGAGGAATGAAAACTGGCTTTGTTTTACTAAATAGCAATGGAGCCAATTTGGAGCACATACAACAATTTATTTCCTGACAGAATATGAAAGTAGAAATCACGGAGTTAATTTATCATTAAATAGTTAATCATTAAGAGTTATTTTCAGCATCTGTCACTTCCACATTATAATCGCCTCTCTATGGATTTTATTTTCTTCACATAAAGAAATACTCTTTGCAGATAAATACTCCCTCTCTCCCATTTATTCAAGCTCAACTCTCAAATTCTGAAAAGCTCATGACTGTTTGGCACTGGAAAAGAGAGAATAAGAATCCTCTGTAAATTAACTCCACTATTAGAAGGCAATTAACCAGTCTTCCATGCTGGGTCAGACGGATAACCACCACTATGAATATAGTATATTCTTGTTCACACACACACACAAACACACACACTCAATCCCTTCCCCAGAAGGGACTATATTTTTCCCAATTAATATATGAACAGTGATAAGGATCTGGATCTCAGGGCATGCTTGATTACTATGGTGATGCTTAAGACCTCCTGAAATGCAAATGATTTTCCAAAGCTGGACAAACTGTAATGCCAAGAGTAGCACATTAACTTCCCCAGAGGAGAAAGCAGGTATAATACCCAGATTCATAAGGAAAATGAAGCACTGACTTTCATGCTTTAGGAATCACATTTACACATTCCAGAAAGAAGTAGTGTGTATGAAACTGTGGCCAGATTGATCCTTTCCTCACAATGCTTCCACATGGTACAATTTCGGTCTAATTAGAGCCATCTATGCAAATGAGATGGAAAAACAGACAGCCAGGTTACGATTAACAAGGAGGCAACACAGTGCAGAGGCATGTTGTGCTTGCTTATGCACAGCTGCTGAATGAGGGGACTGGGACCAGGTGATCTATGAGGGTTTGTCAACTCGGCAATTCCTCTGTTGCACACCAAGAACAACAAAATAGCAAAGCCTGGCCATCTCCAAGAGGACTTCGTAACCCCACAGAACTGGAAGCCCTCACTGTTAGGCTGGCCTTGTCCACTTCGCTGCTGGCTCAAAGGGCTAACTAAAACCTAGGACCCAGCCCCTACATTCAAAGCACATGAACTGGGGGTCAAGAAGCTCACGAAGTCAGAGGTTGCGTGTTATAAGGGCCTACTTGGATTGTCCCAAAGTCTCCACAGAAGTTCCTGATTTTGTCCTGATCCTCTGCAACACTCCTTGGATCAGAATGGAATCTCTGGACAAGCCTAGGATAATATTATCATCACGTTGATGCGCTTGAATCCTATCACTCCACATCCAGCCCCATTGGAAAGTTGTGGATAAAGGCCCAGAGCCCAGAGCCACACGCAAAAGAGCAAAATGGTTAAAGGGCTCTAGAGTCAGAGGACCTGGGTTCAAATCCGAATCCACTCTTTGCTGTGTGACCTTGGGCAAGTAACTTAACTTCTCTAGGCTTTAGTTACCCCCAGTAAAATGGGGACACCAAGAGTACTTATTTCACAGGGTTTATATAGAATTAAGATAATGCTTCTGCAACACTCAGTAACATGTCCAGGACAAAATAAGTGTTCAACAAATGTTTGCTAAGGAAAACAGAGACCCACCTGGAAATTATCTCTGCTCTCTGACAACAGATATTACTTTGATTGAAGAGAGAAGAAATACCCAGGTGTTACAAGGTTCCTAAAAAGAAGCCTGTTCTCAGTGTCTGCTCTGGAATCAGCCATGTCAAGGATTGTTCTGAATGCAAGAACAATGGCAGATTATAGTTGACAGTCAGCCTCTAAGACTGACTCTCAAACAAGAAAAGAACAAAGACCCCAACCTGTAAACTCTGGGCACTAGACCAGGCAGGGAAGGCATACATCCTTGGAGAAAGGAGAACCAGAGCAGTACCAGGGACACAGGATGGTGATTGGAGCTTTGAGTTCGATACCACAGTGTCACTGAACTTCTCTCTCCTCCCAGCTTAGCCTGACTTTGTATCAAGCATTAATTGTGGCTAAAATGCAAAGAGCATAACTTTAAGAGCACAGGATGAAATTAAGAGTGTGCTGACCAGGTTTGGAAGCTTAAGAAAAAACATTTCAATACTTTTAAAATGAAAGCCCTTATCTCTGCCATCGTGGGACAACCACTGGATAGAAAGCAGTCAGGACCAAGCTAAGACAACCAAGTCATCCAGGGTGATGTCAAGAGGGATGACAGCATGCCCCCACGATTAGGGAAAAAACAGCAGGGAGACTGCAGTGGAGGAGATGGGACAGACTGAGGAGGAAACTTCCTCTGCAAGTAGAAGGTCACAATAATACTTGAGGGAACAGCTAAATTTGATGTTCACAACAAGCTATGAGTTAGAGCTGGTATTTTTCCATTTTGCAGACGTGAAATCAGGGATTCATGGGGAAAAAATGCCTAAAGTTACATCACTAGAAAATAGAAAACCTGGAAATCAAATCTAGATCTTTTGAGTCCATACCTCTTTCTGTCATTTGCAAGTGCTCAGTAGGTAGAATCTAATATACCTACAATGTGTCTACAATGATGCAATGGTATCGTCTTCATTATTTTTACTATTATATTACATCGTAAGATCGTTTAGATGAACGAAATATGTATAAGTTCTGTCTTCCATGAGCATGTCATTTAGTAAATAAGGTAAGTACAGAAATAACTCTCTCCTGCAACCTAAATGAGGTTGGCTTGAGCCACCTTCCAAGGTTTAACGCTGCACCCAAGATTTCTGTCACTTTCAGTGGGTCATTGATGTGGTCATGCCTGGCTCCAGGCTCTTGCTTTGCCTCCTAAGCTGGCTCAGTTTGGTACCACTGCAACAGAGACATGAAACTCAGCCCTCTCTGATATTTTCACACAAACGTACATGACCACACACCAAAAAGATTTCTGGTTATAGTGTAAGTTACCGTGCGTTTACATAGGAGAGGTTAACATCCTGTGGTGCATTCCACTTCAAACTAAATTGTAGGTTCAGGTTAGACATTAGATTTCTCTGTTAATATACCTTTAGCTAACCAAGCATCTAGGAACTTCGACTAGCCACTTCACCCCCGAGTAAACCCAGCCACAGTACATGTCTGCTTGGCTTCTAACTGCACACAAAACCCCTCTCACTTCTCTGTCCTCTCTCTCCTTCCATTTTTCTTCTCAAAAGCTCAAAGACGTTCATCTCATTGTCTCCTTCAAAAGAGTATACCCATCACCTTTGTTCTCCTGGCTCCCGCTGAAGCCAGCAACATTTTCTTCCTACATGTACCTTATCTATATATCAGTGTGTTTACCTCCCTAAGGGTTATTTCAGTGCCAGCTGTTAAAGTAATCCACTAAATACCTTGCTACAGCTGTATTATTACAAGGTTGTTGTGATAAGCCCAAGAAGATAAAATATAGTTTTTAGATAGAAAGAACAGTATTACTTCCAGTTACAGATACTGATGAAATCTTAAGTGAGGAGGTTGGATTTAAAAAGGGCATTCCAGGCAAAGGGGACAGCATGGGCAAAGAAGAGGTACAGGTATATGTCAGGGGAAAATGCTTGTTTCAGGACCCAGAACTAAAGGGATAGAAATGAGAAAAAAAGATTGGGAAAGCACACTGGAGCCAGAATGTGGAGGCTGGAAGAGATCTTGGATCCATTCTATAGGAAACGAGAAGCTATCTTTGAGCAGGAAATTATTTTACAACCTCAGTGTAGAGACAAGAAATATAGAAGATCATTTATCAGCACATAAATAACTCTCCACACTAGCAACAAATGTGTATTCAGAACAAAAGAAGACCGCAGAGTTCAGGTTCAACATTTCTCCAGACCATTTCCTTGACCCTTTAGGAAGCTCCTTACTGTGATGTGACCAGGAGGTGCAAGCAGGGGGAAGAGGATGGCTCTCTTGTGTCTGCTGTGTTGTCTGTCAATAATTTTGATTATCTACTAATTAAGATTTTGCAGTTGATAGTTTTCCTCTGTTTTAAAATAGAATAGGGGATCTCACCCCTGTGACACTCCCAACTGTGAATAGACTTTGACCAAGAACAGCCAATTGTGAAGGTGTCTTAGGAAGAATATTTAGGAAGGGAGGGCAGTCTGGCTATTTGTACACAGACTAGATGGGACATATTTGGGATTAAACCTGGTTCTGCTATTTACTAGCCATGTGACCTCGAGCAAGTCAATTAAACTCTCTGGGAGGACCAAACAAAATAAACTTGCAGCCTAGATTAAGTTCGTGAGCCTCTGGCAAACAGATTCAAAGAGATTATGTATGGAAAGTAGCTGGCGCATATTAAATGATCAATAAATAAAAGCTATCATCATCACCATCATCATTTTATTCTTCTTACTCCAGGATGCTGGGGAGTTGTGCTAAAATGCAGTGTCTGGCTCTCTCCGACTGTGCTCTCTTGGACACCAGGGTCCTTACACAAACCACCTTAGGGTGCTGCCTCATCCTGGCCTTGTCAATGAAGAGATATGGCTGACCCCACCTTTGCTGAACTTTCCCTGGCAGCGTAACCCTTCTGTCCAGCCACCACTTCATGCCCACCTCCTTCCTCTACACACCCTATTCATACTCAACTGCAAATTTTACTGAAAAGGCCTCTGCCTCCTCTCTGCTTAGCCAAACCTAATTCTGCTGCAAACATGAACAGAGCCAGGTGCTGGAAGGAAGAGTTAAAGAAATGGGACCCAGGCCCATCCTCAAGGGGCCTGCAAATTGGCAATGACAGTGTCTTATTCATCTTTTTGCCTCTAAATCCTGACACAAAGTAAGAACCCTATGATTGTTGTTGTTATTATTGTTGCTGGCTGTTTTTGTCATTGTTTTTGTTATTATTTAAATGCTTGTTAAATGTAACTAGTAAATTAGTATGTTAACTTCAGTACAACTTTACCTCCAATATGGAACTTTTATAACACTGGAGCATAATAAAAAGGGTAAAGCAGATGAGCAAAGTATAAACTAAACATGCCTTTAAATAGACTTTTACTGGTATATTTTAGAGGCACTATTTGATTAGGAAGTACTGTAGCTAATGAGCCAAATATTAGAATCAGTACAGTAAGCTTATTGGAGCCAAATATCAGAGATAATGTAAGAAGTGGGGGAACCAGATCAAATTTTTAAAATAGTCAAATAAATCCATAAAATAATAAATAATAAATATTAAATAAATAAATCCATAAAATAGAGATATTTTATGACTGCAACTTCATTTTCCTTCTCACACCCCAAAAGGTACTGTTTCTCACTATTTCTTTAGCTCAGTACAGGTGCTGTGGACTTACACAAGACTGGATACTGAGACAATTCTCCAGTTCTGATTTGAATGATCTCTCTGTGTTGCTCAGACCTTCACATGATATAAAATTCTTTAAAAAAGGGTCAGAGGGGCTTCCCTGCTGGCGCAGTGGTTGCGCGTCCGCCTGCCGATGCAGGGGAACTGGGTTCGCGCCCCGGTCTGGGAGGATCCCACATGCCGCGGAGCGGCTGGGCCCGTGAGCCATGGCCGCTGAGCCTGCGCGTCCGGAGCCTGTGCTCCGCAACGGGAGAGGCCACAACAGAGGGAGGCCCGCATACCACAAAAAAAAAAAAAAAAAAAAAAAGGGGTCAGAGACAAAGCCACCACAAAAATGTTACCATTAAGTTCTTTGATGTCACAGATAATGGTTATAAGGTCCTTGGATGTCTTGTCTTGACATGAAATGTCAAGGCAAAAATGAGGATTCCTGAAATGTTAATCTATGAAGGAACAAGTCACAAAATATAAATGGTGGTGTCATCCTCCTGGCGTTACTTTGAGAGGTTCATAACAAGGGCTTGGTCAGTAATGATCTTTGGAAAGAACGGTGAACCCAGATTTTAATATCAGCATCACACTAGAAGCTAAATTATCTTGGGCAAATCATTTACTCTCTGGGCTTTGTTTCTATGACTGAAAAATGAAGGGATTCACCCTGGTGACTCTGTACCTTCCTCCCAGTTTTTGATTCTCTGCTGCCTGTGGAGCCTAAGAAGTTCATTCCCCTGAGAAGCTTGCTCCAGGAGGAACAGATATTGTCACCATTTATATTTTCTGTGACTTTCCCTTTGTTCTCTGCTAGCTGGAAATTTCTGACACTGATTTTGCTGCAGGCAAAACCATGGGAAAGGAAGGAAGCACTCACAGGAGTTTTGACCAAGGGCACCTAGAAGCTAAAAAAATTAAAATGTGAGAAAAAAATACATAATGAGCCCAGGATAACATAGCCATGGAGCTTGTAATGAGACAATTGTGTCTGAAAATCATTTAAGTAAAACCACACTTAGAACCAAGGAAAACATGTAGGAACAATGCATGAAGGATGCTTCCATGTCCCTCATCTCTGGGTGATACTAATATCAGGAAAGATATAGCTATAACTAAAACTTAACAAAACTTAGCAAATCTAGCCTTACTCTATGAAAACCCTGAATTAAAACTGCTTTTAAATCTTTCCTACAAACTAAAAAATACATGGTTTTGCAGATGAGAAACTATGAAGAAGTCAAATTAGTGCTTAAATATTGTAACTTAAACACTTTAAAATTTAACCACATATTGAATAGCAAGAGTTCATTTGAAATAATACCAGAAATAAATTATATGAAGGATTTTTCCTGATAAATGTCAAGACATTATTCACATGTTCTTCACAGTATGGCTTTAAATGAGAGTTTAACATGGTAGTGTATGGACATACATACATCTGCTTTTCAGTGCAAATAAATTTGTTTTGTATAACAAGGTACCATTATTATGCCTTCTGATTTATAACATCCAATGTCCTTCTTTTGATAAATGTTTATCATATAATGATTAAGAAGAAAAGAAGTCAGATAAAGCTGGTTTGAATTATCGCTCTGCCACTTATTAGCTGAGAACTGAGTGACTTTGGACAACATACTTTACCTCTTGGAGCTTCAGTTTCTATATCTGTAAAACAAGGATGTAATGATGCCCTCCTCATGGAGTTTTTGAGAAAGGGCTTAGACCCTAAAATATATGACATGCTCAATTGTTTTTATCTTGTTAATTTGTAACTTGCATGTACATGGTCCTGGGAGATTAAAAAATAAGTGCCAAAACGTTGTTTGCATGTCCATTTGTTTGTGAGTTCCAAATGACTTAGAGGTGTTTAAGCACATTGGCTCTGTATGAATTCAGAGTAGAGGTGGTTAGGGGAAGCTGCTATGAACTACTGGGGCCAAGACATCCCTTTCATCCAGGTAGGAGATAGTAATAGCAGCAAGCCATCATTCCAGCTGCAACACTAGGAAAACTGAAAAGACCTTCCTATGTGGACTGAGATTGTTAGCTATTTTCTTCCCTGAGGACATAAGCTCAATCTGGTATGAGCCGAGGACCAGCTTGATATAGGCAAAGGGACACTGTTAGTGGCGAGAAAAGTCAGCCCAGCTTTTGATAGTCACATAAGTTGGCATGACAGACAAAATCCAAAACAGCCCCAAATGCATGATCATTTTTCTCATAAGGCATTTGCCAAGTGCAGAGGCATCAGGAGGCGGAGGTGGGGTAGAAATACTGAATGAAATCCCCATACCACAATTCTTAAGCAACAAAATTCTACTAGAGCGAGTGCTCTGTAACAGGCATACCATAGATCTCATCCTTGAGACATATGAAAACAGAAGACAGAATTTAACCAAAGCTGCTACCCAACCCTAACTAACATAGACAAAATCTGATTAGGTTGGGGTGATTAACACATCAATCTACCTGCCAGAGGAAAAGACAAATACTCCCTGTCAAAAATACTATTGCTTCTTTTATATACAATGTATGTGTGACACCCACTCAAACATTACAAGGCATGTGAACATGCATGAAAAAAGTGGCTAGCAACCAAGAGAAAAAAGAGACAATAGAATCAGGCTTGCATATGACCCAGATATTAGAGTTAGGAGACAAAAACTTTAAAATAACGTAATAAATCTCATAAATGTATTCATGAAAATGGAAGAAAGATGAGGAAAAGATAACAGAATTACATCTATTAAAAAAATAAAAAATGGAAATTCTACAACTGAACAAATAAAATATCTGAAATTAAGTACTCATGAGTGGGTGTGACGACAGACCAGAAGTTGAAGACAGTGTTAGTGAAATCAAAGATAGGTCAATTAAAATTTTCTAAAATGGAGAGAGACCTTCAAGATGGCGGGGGGTAAGATGTGGACATCACCTTCCTCCCCACAAATACATCAGAAATACATCTACATGTGGAACAACTCCTACAGAACACCTACTGAACACTGGCAGAAGACCTCAGACCTCTCAAAGGCAACAAACTCCCGACGTATCTGGGTAGGGCAAAAGAAAAAAGAGCGACAAAAGAATAGGGATGGGACCTGCACCTCTGGGAGGGAGCTGTGAAGGAGGAAAAGTTTCCACACACTAGGAAGCCCCTTCACCGGTGGAGACAGGGGGTTGGGCGGTGGGGAAGCTTCGGACACATGGAGGAGAGCGCAGCAACAGGGGTGCAGAGGGCAAAGCGGAGAGATTCCCACACAGAGGGTTGGTGCCGACCAGCATTCACCAGCCCGAGAGGCTTGTCTGCTCACCCACCGGGGCGGGCAGGGGCTGGGAGCTGAGGCTCGGGCTTCGGAGGTCATATCCAGGGAAAGGACTTGGGTTGGCTGTGTGAACACAGCATGAAGGGGGCTAATGCGCCATAGCTAGCATGGAGGGAGTCCAGGAAAAAGTCTAGACCTGCCTAAGAGGCAAGAAACAATTGTTTCTGGGTGCACGAAGAGAGGGGATTCAGAGCACCACCTAATCGAGCTCCAAGGATGCGTGCAAGCCGCGGCTATCAGCGCAGACACCAGAGACAAGCAGGAAATGCTAAGGCTGCTGCTGAAGCCACCAAGAAGCCTGTGTGCAAGCACAGGTCACTATCCATACCTCCCCTCCAGGGAGGCTGTACAGCCCGCCACTGCCAGGGTCTCGTAATCCAGGGACAACTTCCCTGGGAGAACACAGGGTGCACCTCAGGCTGTTGCAATGTCATGCTGGCCTCTGCGGCCGCAGGCTCACCTTACACTCCGTACCCCTCCCTCCCACAAGCCTGAGTGAGCCAGAGCCCCCTAATCAGCTGCTACTTTAACCCTGTCCTGTCTGAGCGAAGAACAATGCCCTCAGGCGACCTACATGCAGAGGCGGGGCCAAATCCAAAGCTGAACCCCAGGAGCTGTGCAAACAAAGAAGAGAAAGGGAAATCTCTCCCTGCAGCCTCAGGAGTAGCAGATTAAACCTCAAAAATCGACTTGATGTACCACACATATGTGGAATACCTGAAGAGACAACGAATCATCTCAAAATTGAGGCGGTGGACTTTGGGAGCAGCGATATACATATTTTTTTCCTTTTTCTCTTTTTGTTAGTGTGTATGTTAGGCTTCTTTGTGTGATTTTGCCTGTATAACTTCACTTTTACCATATATCCTGGGGTGCTGTCTGTCCATTTTGTTTGCTTTGTTTTCTTTTTTTTAGTATACTTTTTAGCACTTGTTATCATTGGTGGATTTTTTTTTTTTGGTTTGGTTGCTCTATTCTTTTTTTTTCTTTTTTTATACTTTAAAATTTTTTTAAAAATTTAATAATTATTTATTTTAATAACTGTATTTTATTTTACTTTTCGTTCTTTCTTTTTTTCTCCCTTTTCTTCTGGGCAACGTGGCTGACAGGGTCTTGGGGCTCCAACCGGGTGTCAGGCCTGTGCCTCTGAGGTGGGAGAGCCGAGTATAGGACATTGGTCCACCAGACATCTCCCGGCTCAAAATAATATCAAACAGTGAACGGTCTCCCAGAGATCTCCATCTGACCGTTAAGACCCAGTTCCACTCAATGACCAGCAACCTACAGTGCTGGACACCCTATGCCAAACAACAAGCAAGAGAGGAACACAACCCCACTGATTAGCAGAGAGGCTGCCTAAAACCATAATAAGGTCACAGACACCCCAAACCATACCACCGGACGTGATCCTGCCCACTAGAAAGACAAGATCCAGCCTCATCAACCAAAACACAGGCACCAGTCCCCTCCACAACCCATACAACCAACCTTAGCCAATGGTGGCAGACACCAAAAATAATGGGAACTACAAACCTGTGGCCTAAGAAAAGGAGACCCCAAACACAGTAAGATAAGAAAAATGAGAAGACAGAGAAATATGTAACAAATGAAGGCGCAAAGTAAAAACCCACCAGACCAAACAAATGACGAGGAAATAGGCAGTCTACCTAAAAAAGAACTCAGAGTAATGACAGCAAAGATGATCCAAAATCTTGGAAATAGAATGAAGAAAATACAAGATACACTTAACAAGGACCTAAAAGAACTAAAGAGCAAACAAACAATCATGAACAACACAATAAATGCAAATAAAAATTCTCTAGAAGGAATCAATAGCAGAATAACTGACCAAAACCTTGGAAATAGAATGGAGAAAATACAAGAAACGTTTAACAAGGACCTAGAAGAACTAAAGAGCAAACAATGATGAACAGCACAATATATGAAATTTAAAATTCTCTAGAAGGAATCAATAGCAGAATAACTGACGCAGAAGAATGGATAAGTGACCTGGAAGATAAAATACTGGAAATAACTACTACAGAGCAGAATAAAGAAAAAAAATGAAAAGAATAGAGTACAGTCTCAGAGACCTCTGGTACAACATTAAATGTACCAACACTTGAATTATAGGGGTCCCATAAGAAGAGAAAAAGAAAGGGACTGAAAAAAAATTTGAACAGATTATAGATGACAACTTCCCTAATATGGGAAAGGAAAAAGTCAACCAGGTCCAGGAAGTGCAGAGAGTCCCATACAGGATAAATCCAAGGAGAAACACACCAAGACATATATTAATCAAACTATCAAAAATTAAATACAAAGAAAAAATATTAAAAGCAGCAAGGGAAAAGGAAAATATAACATACAAGGGAATCCCTATAATGTTAACAGCTGATCTTTCAGCAGAAACTCTGCAAGCCAGAAAAGAGTGGCAGAACATATTTAAAGTGATGACAGGGAAAAACCTACAACCAAGATTACTCTACCCAGAAACGATCTCATTCAGATTCGACAGAGCAATTTAACCTTTACAGACAAGCAAAAACTAAGAAAATTCAGCACCACCAAAGCACATTTAAAACAAATGCTGGGCTTCCCTGGTGGTGCAGTGGTTGAGAGTCTGCCTGCCGATGCAGGGGATGCGGGTTCGTGCCCCGGTCCGGGAAGATCCCACATGCCGCAGAGCGGCTGGGCCCGTGAGCCATGGCCGCTGAGCCTGCGTGTCCAGAGCCTGCACTCCGCAACGGGAGAGGCCACAACAGTGAGAGGCCCACGTACTGCAAAAAACAAACAAAAAAAAAAACAAATGCTAAAGGAACTTCTCTAGGCAGGAAACACAAGAGAAGGAAAAGACCTACAATAACAAACCCAAAACAATTAAGAAAATGGTAATAGGAACATACATAACAATGGTTACCGTAAATGTAAATGGATTAAATGCTCCCACCAAAAGACATAGACTGGCTGAATGGATACAAAAACAAGACCCATATAAATGCTGTCTACAAGAGACCCACTTCAGACCTGGGGACACATACAGACTGAAGGTGAGGGGATGGAAAAAAGATATTCCACGAAAATGGAAATCAAAAGAAAGCTGGAGTAGAGATTCTCATATCAGACAAAATACACTTTAAAATAAACACTATTACAAGAGACAAAGAAGGACAATACATAAGATCAAGGGATCAATGCAAGAAGAAGATACGAGCAGAGGAGAGAAGATGGCGGAAGAGTAAGACACAGAGATCACCTTCCTCCCCCACAGATACATCAGAAATACATCTACACGTGGAACTGCTCCTATAGAACACCCACTGAATGCTGGCAGAAGACCTCAGACCTTCCAAAAGGCAAGAAACTCCCCACGTACCTGTGTAGGGCAAAAGAAAAGAATAAAGAGACAAAAGAATAGGGAAGGGACCTGCACCAGTGGGAGGGAGTGGTGAAGGAGGAAAGGTTTCCACACACTAGAAGCCCCTTCATGGGCGGAGACTGCGGTGGCAGAGGAGGAAGCTTCAGAGCCACGGAGGAGAGCGCAGTAACAGGGTGCAGAGGGCAAACTGGAGAGATTCCCACAGAGGATCGGTGCCGACCAGCACTCACCAGCCCGAGAGGCTTGTCTGCTCACCCGCCGGGGCGGGCGGGGGCTGGGAGCTGAGGCTCAGGCTTCGGCTGGAAGCCGCGGGAGGACTGGGGTTGGCGGCGTGAACACAGCCTGAAGGGGTTAGTGTGCCACGGCTAGCAGGGAGCGAGTCCGGGAGAAGTCTGGAGCTGCCGAAGAGGCAAGAGACTTTTTCTTGCCTCTGTTTCCTGGTGCGCGAGGAGAGGGGATTAAGCGTGCCACTTAAAGGAGCTCCAGAAACGGGCGCAAGCCATCGCTATCAGTGCGGACACCAGAGACGGGCATGAGACGCTAAGGCTTCTGCTGCCACCACCAAGAAGCCTGTGTGCAAGCACAGGTCGTTCTCCACACCTCCCCTCCCAGGAACCTGTACAACCCGCCACTGCCAGGGTCCTGGGATCCAGGGACAACTTCGCCGGGAGAACGCATGGCACGCCACAGGCTGGTGTGACGTCACGCTGGCCTCGGCGGCCGCAGGCTCACCCCACATCCGTACCCCTCCCTCCCCCCGGCCTGAGTAAGCCAGAGACCCCGAATCAGCTGCTCCTTTAACCCCGTCCTGTCTGAGCGAAGAACAGATGCCCTCGGACGACGTAGACGCAGAGGCGGGTCCAAATCCAAAGCTAAACCCAAGGAGCTGTGCGAACAAAGAGGAGAGGGAGAGGTCTCTCCCAGCAGCCTCAGAAGCAGCGGATTAAAGCATCACAATCAACTTGAGTACCCTGCATCTGTGGATACCTGAAGAGACAACGAATCATCCCAAATTGAGGAGGTGGACTTTGAGGGCAAAATATATTACTTTTTTCCCCTTTTCCTCTTTTTGTGAGTGCGTATGTGTATGCTTCTGTGTGAGATTTTGTCTGTATAGCTTTGCTTTCACCATTTGTCCTAGGGTTCTGACCATCCCATTTTTTTTGTTTGCTTGTTTTTTTTGTTTTTGTTTTTTCACTTTTTAAAATTTGTCTTCTTAATAATTATTTTTTATTTTAATAATTTTATTTTATCCTACTATATTTTACCTTTTATCTTTCTTTCTTCCCTCCTTTCTTCCTTCCTTTCTTCCTTCCTTCCTGTTTTCCTTCCTGTCTTCCTTCCTTCCTTCTTTCCTTTCTATTTTTTCTCCCTTTTATTCTGAGCCATGTGGATTAAAGGCTCTTGGTGCTCCAGCCAGGCGTCAGGGCTCTGTCTCTGAGGTGGGAGAACCAACTTCAGGACACTGGTCCACAAGAGACCTCCCAGCTCCACGTAATATCAAACGGCAAAAATTTCCCAGAGATCTCAATCTCAACACCAAGACCCAGCTTCACTCAATGACCAGCAAGATACAGTGCTGGACACCCATGCCCAACAAATAGCAAGACAGGACTACAGCCACATCCATTAGCAGAGAGACTGCCTAGAATCATATAAAGGCTACAGACACCCCAAAACACACCATCAGACGTGGACCTGCCCACCAGAAAGACAAGGTCCAGCCTCACCCACCAGAACACAGGCACTAGTCCCGTCAACCAGGAAACCTACTCAACCCACTGAACCAACCTTAGCCATTGGGGACAGACACCAAAAACAACGGGAACTACGAACCTGCAGCCTGCAAAAAGGAGACCCCAACCCCAGTTAGATAAGCAAAATAAAAAGACAGAAAAACACACAGCAGATGAAGGAGCAAGGCAAAAACCCACCAGACCTAACAAATGAAGAGGAAATAGGCAGTCTACCTGAAAAAATATTCAGAATAATGATAGTAAAGGTGATCCAAAATCTTGGAAATAGAATAGACAAAATGCAAGAAACATTTAACAAGGACCTAGAAGAACTAAAGA
>NC_041219.1:26716452-26716928 GCF_002837175.3 Physeter macrocephalus
AACAAACCTGAAACAATTAAGTAAATGGTAATAGGAACATACATATCTATAATTACCTTAAATGTAAATGGATTAAATGCTTAACCAAAAGACATAGACTAGCTGAATGAATACAAAAACAAGAACCCATATAAATGCTGTCTACAAGAGACCCACTTCAGACCTAGGGACACATACAGACTGAAAGTGAAGGGATGGAAAAAGATATTCCATGAAAATGAAAATCAGAAGAAAGCTTGAGTAGCAATTCTCATATCAGACAAAACAGACTTTAAAATAAAGACTGTTACAAGAGACAAAGAAGGACACTACATAATGATCAAGGGATCGATCCATGAAGAAGATATAACAATTGTAAATATTTATGCACCCAACATAGGAGCACCTCAATACATAAGGCAAATACTAACAGCCATAAAAGGGGAAATCAACAGTAACACAATCATAGTAGGGGACTTTAACAACCCACTTTCACC
>NC_041219.1:26718468-26742756 GCF_002837175.3 Physeter macrocephalus
CCTCAACATAATAAAGGCCATATATGACAAACCCACAGCCAACATAATACTCAATGGTGAAAAACTGAAACCATTTCCACTAAGATCACGAACAAGACAAGGTTGCCCACTCTCACCACTATTATTCAACATAGTTTTGAAGTTTTAGCCACATCAATCAGAGAAGAAAAAGAAATAAAAGCAATCCAAATCAGAAAAGAAGAATTAAAGCTGTCACTGTTTGCAGATGACAGGACACTATACATAGAGAATCCTAAAGATGCCACCAGAAAACTACTAGAGCTCACCAATGAATATGGTAAAGTAGCCGGGTACAAAATTAATGCACAGAAATCTCTTGCATTCCTATACACTAATGATGAGAAATCTGAAAGAGAACTTAAGGAAACACTCCCATTTACCACTGCAACAATAAGAATAAAATACCTAGGAATAAACTGACCTAAGGAGACCAAAGACCTGTATGCAGAAAACTATAAGACACTGATGAAAGAAATTAAAGATGATACAAACAGATGGAGCGATATACCATGTTCTTGGATTGGAGGAATCAACACTGTGAAAATGAGTATACTACCCAAAGCAATTTACAGATTCAATGCCATCCCTATTAAACTACCAATGGAATTTTTCACAGAACTAAAGCAAAAAAATTCACAACTTGTATGGAAACACAAAAGACCCCAAATAACCAAAGCAATCTTGAGAAAGAAAAACGGAGTGGAATCAGTCTCCCTGACTTCAGACCATACTACAAAGCTACAGTGATCAAGACAGTATGGTACTGGCACAAAAAAAGAAAAATTTATCAATGGAACAGGATAGAAAGCCCAGAGATAAACCCACGCACATACGGTCACCTTATTTTTGATAAAGGAGGCAAGAATATACAATGGAGAAGAGACAGTCTCTTTTGACCCACCTTCTAGAGAAATGGAAATAAAAACAAAAATAAACAAATGGGACCTAATGAAACTTAAAAGCTTTTGCACAGCAAAGGAAACCATAAACAACATGAAAAGACAACCCTCAGAATGGTAGAAAATATTTGGAAATGAAGCAACTGACAAAGGATTAATCTCCAACATTTACAAGCATCTCATGCAGCTCAATATCAAAAAAACAACCAACCCAATCCAAAAATGAGCAGAAGACTGAAATAGACATATCTCCATAGAAGATATACAGATTGCCAACAAACACATGAAAAAATGCTCAACATCACTAATCATTAGAGAAATGCTAATCAAAAGTACAATGAGGTATCACCTCACACCAGTCAGAATGGCCATCATCAAAAACCCATAATTCAAAAAGAGTCATGTACCACAATGTTCTTTGCAGCTCTATTTACAATAGCCAGGACATGGAAGTAACCTAAGTGTCCATTGACATATGAATGGATGAAGAAGATGTGGCACATATTCCACATATTCAATGGAATATTACTCAGCCATATATGGAAACGAAATTGAGTTATTTGTAGTGAGGTGGATGGACCTGGAGTCTGTCATACAGAGTGAAGTAAGTCAGAAAGAGAAAAACAAATACCGTATGCTAACACATATATATGGAATCTAAAAAAAAAAAAATCGTTCTGAAGAACCTAGGGCAGGACAGGAACAAAGACTCAGACGTAGAGAATGGACTTGAGGACACGGGGAGGGGGAAGGGTAAGCTGGGACGAAGTGACAGAGTGGCTTGGACTAACATATACTAACAAATATAAAATAGATAGCTGGTGGGAAGCAGCCGCATAGCACAGGGAGATCAGCTCGGTGCTCTGTGTCCACCTAGAGGGGTGGGATAGGGAAGGTGGGAGGGAGATGCAAGAGGGAGGGGATATGGGGATATATGTATCTGTATAGCTGATTCACTTTGTTATAAAGCAGAAACTAACACACCATTGTAAAGCAATTATACTCCAGGAAAGATGTTAAAAAATATATATTTTTTTCTATCATGGGACTTCCCCGGAGATCCAGTGGTTAAGAGTCCGCACTTCCACTGCAGGCGGTGCGGGTTTGATCCCTGATTGGAGAACTGAGATCCTGCATGTTACATTCTATGTGGCAAAAAAAAAAATTTCCAAAATGAAGCCCTAAAGTTAAAAAAAGAGGGAGAGGGGGAAAGATGGAAATAGCAGAATATAACAGACATGTGGGACATAATCAAAACATACATAATTAGAGTCTGAGAAGGATGGGAGAGAGAGAGAGAGAAAATGGAACAAAGCAATACTGGCAACAGATGATCACAGAATTTCCCGATTCTCCTCCTTTGTTAATGTTGTTAATTACATGAAATATATTAATTATTAATGTTAAAAAAAAACCTTGTATTCTTAGAATAAGTAAGCCCCATTGCAGTGCATCAGCAGTTCCCCAGTCACCTTAGCCCAGCTCCCTCTCCTGACTACTCTTTCCCTTCTTAGAGACATCAACACACTGGGGTCGCCATCTTTTGGCTGTACCCCAATCTGGAGGCCCTGATCTTCCAATGGGGACTTCCTCTATGCTATGACCACTGGTCTTAATAACCTGAGGACCAGGAGCTGAGCCACACCCACAGGTATCCTTTGTATAGAAGTTTCTTGTTATTGTTACTGCTCTAGGACCTGGTCTTTTGAATACCTACAAAGCAGCCCATCATTTTTTTTGGAGAGCCCTAAGTGTTAACAAGTTTTTATTTATTTACGGCTAAAATTTGTGTCTAAATCACAATCTAAATCTGGGACAAAGTCATTGATAATAAGTCTACTACTATAAATTCCACACAACAATTCTTTAAGCACAGGAAGATAGTTCTCATATACCCTCAGCTAAATTTATACAAGTTAAATCTCTCCATTTCTGTTGACTATATCTTACTTCTGTACCAATTGGGACTCTTTTGGTTACCTGTGATAGAAACCCAGCTAACACTGGCTTTAAAAGGGAGAATATATTACCTACCTGGGAAATGTAAGGGATTAAAATGTAAGGGATTAAAACTGGCTTCGGGGATCCATAAGTTTTATTTTCCTTGAGTGACTTGACTTGGGGAAGGTCTCCCACATGAAAGCAAATATGGTCATGAGGAAATCCCAGTTGACATCATCTTCAAGGCATGTGACTGAAGAGCAGGGAGCACCTGCTTCTTTGAACTACAGCAAAAGTCTTGATTGACCTGGACTGTAACAGCTGTCAATTCCTAACCAATCACACGCAGCCAGGGTGATAAAGTTTTTGGACTGACCGAGTCTCGTTCTGTGTTGAGGGGAAGGCAGAAGGAAAATCAGCCCCACTCCAACCAAAGGAAAAAAGATCCAACCACCAGGAGGAGAAGTAGAAGAAAACACTCTCGTCTGGCAATGTCCTGCTACAAATTGGGAGACAGTGATGTCAATAGAGGCATGGTTACATTAAAATATGCACAGTGGTAGGTAAACTTGTGAAATAATGATATCTAGATACAGAAATAGAGACAGAGACAGAGACATATCTGCCCCCAGTTCCTGACACAGAACTCCTAAAACTCTTATAATTTCCTAAGCACCAGGGGTGCTCAGAGCATCTTTTGTTCTAACATTTGGCCTTTGACCCCAGTTCCTGACACAGAACTCCTAAATCTCTTGGAATTTCCTGAGTGATGAGTGTCATTTCTTCTAATGAGGTGACTCTTGGTCATGACCTAGTCACCTTCCCAAAGGCCTCACCTCCTAATACCATCACCACTGGAAGTTAGGATTCAACATAGGAAAGGGGGGCCGGGGGCACATCAGACCACAGCAAGACTTAACTTTACTTGTAATATTTTTCCACAGGGCAACATATTTCTATATTAATTATGTGCATCCAAAAAATATAAATCTAAATCTATGTATGAGCATGTATACATACTTTTAAAAGTCTATAAGAAAACAGCCAAAATATTAGCATTTAGAAAGTGAGTACATGAGAAACTTTTTTCTTTTTTGTATGATTTTTAAACATTTTTAGTATCTAAAATTAAAATAAAGAAAAACTTAAATCACTTTCAGTGTGTATCCCATCATATACCATCTTCTTGGATTTATTTCATTACTCCCATCAGCGAATGGGTTGTCCTGTGTAATTTTGATTCATTTGTCTATTTCACTGGCCACACTATCTATCACTGTGGCATCCACAAATGTGATAAACAGGACTTCTATTTCATCATGCAAACATTGATAAAAATGTTGATCAACACAGACCAAAAGCAGGAACTTGTGGCCCCCCTCTATAGCCTGTCCTCCACATAAGCCCTTTTGGGGTACAACTGATCCCCATTAACCTACCTGAACTCCAATTTAGCCCCACACTTCCCCATCTTGCCCGGAAAGAAAGCAGAAGAAACTTTGTCACAAACAGCATTAAAATTAAAGTATACTACATATTTTTAAAATTCTCCTTATCTGTGAAAAGCAGAAAATAAGAGTATAAAGCATTGATTTTTTTTTCAGTCAGGCCCTATGGACCCCTGGAACCTTTTCTGAGTTAATTTGTTTGACCCTGTGAGATGCTGAGTCTTTAACCACCCACAAAGGGCACTCCTAGGGTTAAACAAAATGCATAGCCACCGAATACAGCAACCTCTGACAAAGAAATAAAACCGATTAATTGGCAGTGACTATTTAACTTTCTAATATGATATAATCAGCCTCGTGCACTGATTATTCCTCAATAAATGCACTCACTAGGCTATTCCACACACACGAGTTTCAGGTTATATAGTCCCATGGACAATAACCTGAGAAGTATTTCTGCATGCAAAGACAATAAAATCAGGTAAAGTGCTTTTTTGGTCATAAAAGTTTAAAGATGACTCTATCTTTATATAATAGGTGGTACAGGAAATAGTATATATTTCATTTTGAAAAAGCTTTACATCCATATATAATGTAACAGTAATATGACCCATCTCACAGAGTTCCTTTGCTTGAGAACAATTTCACGAATGTCATTTGAGAAAATTAGATCCATCTTACTTCCACTTAGAAATAATTCTGGCTTATGTAACAAACCATGTTTTCTCTCTTTCCTCACTCAGGAACATTTTCCAGAAGAGCAGAAGGTTTATGCTTCTCTGTTTCCAGGGCTCCTGCTGCTTCTGCTTATTCACCACCTGAAACCTTAACTCTCTGTTCGTAACATCACAATTGGCTACTGTGGAGATAATTTTGACATAATCATGCTAGAATTATGACTTGAGAACAGAGATCACAGGGAAGTGCATGAAGTCTTACAATGGGTCCTAACTCAGAGAGAAGAACCAGAAGCAGAAAAATTTTCATCCAAATTATCTGTTCTAGATTTACCACAGTTAAAAATAAAATCCACAGGCTTGCTTCCCCCACCCTCCCCACCACCCCACTGGGCTTTTAAAACTCATTTCCAAGCTTGTTATTGTAGTCATTCACTTCTTCACAGCTAGAATTCTGACAAGGGAGGCAAACTCAGTCACTTGAAAAATATCATCACTAAAAACTGGTTGAGTTTAACTGGATGAAACATGCTGGGTAAATCAGCAGCAGCTTAGAACTTCAGCACTATTCAGAAATGAATTTCACACCTAAATCTCATCTCCACACTTTCCAAGGTAGGTGACTTGCTGGTTTAGTCAACATGAGAACAGATTCATTCAGGTAAGTCTGAGCATTACTGTGAGCCCCTGTTGAATATCAGAGTAAAATTCAAAGCAGCCCACACTAAAATTACACTGAAGAAATACATGCCACAGTGCCTCTGCTGGGTCTTGGCAAACACAGATGAGCTGCCACAGAGCTAGGGCAGCCTAAGGAATTGTGAAACCTTAGCTGTGCCTTCCTCCCAGGTTTCTATGATGATCAGTTGCTTGGTTTATTTCCACTTTTCCACACTGGCCTCTGTCTCTCAGAAACACTAAAACCATTCTTCAGGCCAAACTGATGTCAAAGAGTAAAAGATACGGTGCGAAGGGTTGGGGACGTATCTTAGCCACAACCTAATTCTAAAAAAACTAAATTAGTATTGAAATGACTGTGGTGGACACAGCCTAATGTGACCCCCCCAAGTCACACTGAGTAACCCCCTTCCTGATAGTGTAGATGGGACTTGTGATTTGCTTCTAACCTGTAGAATATGGCAAAGGTGATGGAATGTCACTCCTGTGATTATGCTACAATACATCTACAAGACTCCATCTTACCAGACTGGATGGAAAGGCTGTCCTGCTAGCCTTGAAAGCAAACTGCCTATGGAGAGGAGCATGTGGCAGGGAACAGTAGGTGGGCGCTAGGACCTAAAGCCTCAGTCCTTCAACCACAGGGAACTGAATTCTTCCAACCACATGAAATTTGAAGAAGACCCTGAACTCCGGAAAGGAATGCAGCTCAGCCAACACCTTGACTGTAGCTTTGTGAGACAGTGAGCAGAAGATTCAGATAAGCTGTGCCCAGTCTCCTAATCCAGTTACTTGAGATAATCAGGGTCCATTGTTTTGAGCCATTAAATTTATGGTAATTTGTTATGTGGTAATAGAAAACTAATACAGTGACCAACAAAATAATCATATTGGAAAACATCTGCATAACCACTGGAAATCAAGGACTGGTGCCACCTACATATCAGAAATCTACAGGAATTTATTCTCCAGATATAGTCTAAGAGGTCCTGGATCAAAGAAAGATGATGAAGGCTGCCCTCTTCCTGAGAACAATGTTTCTAGATGGTAGGGAGAAGAACTAATAGACCCCCAATGACACCACTATACTACTGAGGATCCATTTGTATGCCAGTAAAGAAAGCATGACTCAAAGTGGCTTAACAATAAAGGAAACTTAACGACTTGGGAAAAGGTAAATGCAGAAGAATGTCTTTCTGGAATCCAATGAGGACTATTTCAGCTACTCAATGATGTCACTAAAGCCCAGTTTTGTTTTGTTTTTTTCTAATTCCACTCTCCCAGCCTTGGTGTCAGATATATCCTAAGACTGGCTCCTTCACCCCTATGGTCTCAAGACAGCTGCCAACAGTTCCAGTGCCATGTGCCTACTATTTCACATCCATCAGGAAAGAGAGTCTTTGTCCCTGTATTCTCAGCAAAATTCCTAAGAGGCACATTGATTGGACTGGCTTAGCTTACATGCCATCTTCTAAACAATCCTTGCAGCCAGGGGGTTGGAAGCCATGTGTTCCACCCTTCAAGCTGGGCGTGGAAGATCATGATGGAAACACATAAAACCTAAATGGAAGTCACAACTCTTTGGAAAGGGGAAGAGGTCATGGATCCAGGGAGGCTACTAACAAATGTTTACTGAAACCCCAACCTAAAGAGGTGAGTTTGGTGCTATCCTAAGACTCAGAAAAGAGGGCATTGAGAACTCACTGATAAGCCCAGCCCTTAGGATCCTCTCACCTCAGCCGATAGATAACAGCTTCTGTGTTGGAAGGCCTCAGACTTCGTTCTTGCAAAAAGCCTCAGCAAGCAGAAGATTGAGCACGATGGGGAGCTGCTCTGCCCTGCATTTGTGCAATGGCACAAAGAGCTGGTTGTGACTGCAGCTGTGGCTCTAGATACTTCTCCATGCCTTTGAGTCTTAAAAATCACTGAGCAAGCAATCTGATGATTTAATTGTATTTTTCTCATTTCTTCTTTCAAACAAATGCTACTTGAGATATCTTGTCATAAACCCACACATTATCAGAACCCAGTCCAATGCTTTCTTGGACACCAAGCAAGTAAATATATCCCTCTACAAGAATAGCAAATAGAATAACTACAGAACTCAGTAAAATAGCCTACACATCATAAGAATAATGTAGAAGATTCTAAGATGACTAAGTAGAGCTACCTTTCTTTGAAATAGAGTTATTTCAAAAAATGGAAAAATTACAAATTATCTGATTCAGGATTTTTTAATTTAATTTTTAGACCACAGTGTATAGTTGAGTGTATCATATACCTCAGTTTATGACACACTAAATAATTCATATTTCAACATGATTCAAGAACTAGAGTCTGTCATCATGAAAAAGGAAACATTTACAATAAAAAAGAATTGCAGTGCAATAGTCCTCTTTATCTTAAAAGTAAAATGGATGTTAAAGTCATTATAGAAGCAGTTAAATGCAGTTTGCACTCCACAGAAAATGGAACAAGCAAAATAGTAAATGATGTCAAGAAATTATCCCCAACTACAAGGGAGAAGGTAAAAGCAATGAAAATAATGTAGAGAGAAGATGAGATAATAGCAGATGTCCCCTAAAGAA
Organism: Physeter macrocephalus; assembly: GCF_002837175.3. Lineage (NCBI taxonomy): Eukaryota > Metazoa > Chordata > Mammalia > Artiodactyla > Physeteridae > Physeter > Physeter macrocephalus. Next base: position 26,726,721 of record NC_041219.1, read on the forward strand.
AGAGAACTACCGAAAGAGAGAGAATTGTCAAATAACAGAAAAAAATTCTTATTTGGGAAAAGTATTTTAAGTAATTGAGAGTACACACCAGATCCTAGGCAAAACTGTACCCACTTTGACATACGCTGATTGAACATTTCTAGCTTCAAGTAATAAAACATCAATTTTTAAAAGAAAAAATACAGAAACAAATTTAATAGTTAAACAATACGTACAACATCACAAGGAAAAATCTTTAAAGTTTAAAGTACCCACTAAAGAGCAAATATTCTATTGGCTTCCTATCTCAAATACCACTGACTGAAAATCTTATAAAAATGTCTACAGACTTTTAGAAGAAAATATTGTGGTGCAAGAATTCTATATCCAGCATTCATATGCTACAGCAGATATGAAACAGCTCAGAATATGTACTGCCCAGAAAACTTTCTTGAATAAACAACTCAAAGATATTGAGATGTATCTGGAGGCACTGAAATTAATCATGTTAAACATGGTTGCACCGGACTTTTATAACCCTAAAACCTAAAAAATAGCTCAAGTAAAAATCACACCTCTTTTCAAACACTAGGAAAACAATTTTTTTTAGAAATTTTTCAATTCGAAGACCTGAATTGGCCAGCAAGTCATGTAAACAAGTAAGCAAACCAGGATATAATATGTTTGCACAGGCACACTCTTATTCTTATTCAAGCAAAGCATATGTAAACAGAAAACTGCACACAGTCAATGACACGAAGACAACACACCCAGGTGCCAGCACACAGGTCAGGAGATTGAACATATAAGCATCCCAGAAGTCACATTCCTGACTCACAGTCACTGCCACTCCCCAAAGATAAAAATTCCAATTCTAACTTCTAATACCATAGATTAACTTGGCTCATTCTCGTTGTTCTTATAAATAGAAACATACAGTCTGGCTTCTTTCACTGAACATCACGTTTGGGACTAGAGACATTGTTCCTTCACGTTCAGAGTTTAACATATCAATGTATTTGTTGATGATGGACATTCTACTGAAATGGACACTGGGGTTGTTTCTGCTTTGCGGCCATTCTTTGTGGTTCTGTTACAAGAAATAAAACTCTACAAGCACAAAGATAAATGAGAGCCAGCATCAGCCTATGTCAGGAAGACTGGGAGAAGCAGAGAGTATGGTGAACTGGTCACTGCTTGTCCTACCTGAAACAGGGAGCCTGTCCTCAAATCTAGTCCTTTTATATAGATATGGAATTGTGGGAATATGAATGTAGTGTTGCCAGAATGGTTAATTTTTCTAAAATCCTTGCAACCCAAAATTTTCTATAAAATCTCCTAATTTTTAAGGTCAGATTTTTTTTTTTAACCTGGAAGGCCACACAGACATAGAAAACAAACTTATGGTTACCAAGGGGGAAAGGTGGGGGAGAGATAAACTGGCAGATTGGGATTGACATATGCACACTACTATTTATAAAATAGATAACTACTAAGAAGGTACTGTATAGCACAGGGAACTCTATTCAATACTCTGTAATGACCTATATGGGAATAGAGTGAATATATGTATATGTATAACTGACTCACTTTGCTGTGCAGCAGAAACTAACACAGTATTGTAAATCAACTCTACTCCAATTTTTAAAAATTAATTAAAAAAAAAAAGCTGGGGGCTTCCCTGGTGGCGCAGTGGTTGAGAATCTGCCTGCTAATGCAGGGGACACGGGTTCAACACAGTATTGTAAATCAACTCTACTCCAATTTTTAAAAATTAATTAAAAAAAAAAAGCTGGGGGCTTCCCTGGTGGCGCAGTGGTTGAGAATCTGCCTGCTAATGCAGGGGACACGGGTTCGACCCCTGGTCTGGGAGGATCCCACATGCCATGGAGCAACTAGGCCCGTGAGCCACAACTACTGAGCCTGCGCGTCTGGAGCCTGTGCTCCGCAACAAGAGAGGCTGCGATAGTGAGAGGCCCGCCCACCGTGATGAAGAGTGGCCCTCGCTTGCCACAACTAGAGAAAGCCCTCGCTCAGAAACGAAGGCCCAACACAGCAAAAATAAATAAATAAATAAAAATTAATAAACTCCTACCCCCAACATCTTTAAAAAAAATTTTTTTTAAATAAAAAAGCTGGAAGACCAGTCAGAATTCCACAGCTTACAGCCTCAGATCTAGGTAATCATGATACACAAAGAGCTTGTCAGGCTTTGGACTTTGTAAGGGGCACATCCCAAGTGGTTTTCTCCCCAATGAAGACTTACCACGATCAAGTAAGGAGGAGGCAAAAACATAAGAAAAGCTGCCCCTCCGAAGTACTGGAGAGAACATCTGTGTGTCACACTTAGAGATAAAGGGCCACCTTTGCTTCAAGGAGTTGCCCTAGGTCCTGAAGGAGAAGCTGACCCCCAGGATCGCCTTTCCATCATGGTATCCCTTCCCCATCCAATGCTTCCCTGTCCCTTTTACTCTTTACAGATTGCACTATTTTTTTTTCCTGACAGTCCTTTGTGACCTTTCTGTACACTCTTAACTTTCTTATTTAAGATACAACCAGAAAAAAAAAAAAAAAAAAAAGATACAACCAGAGGTTGGAAATTTTGGGATGGGTGTCAAATATCCCATTATCATTATCCCCCAGGAGAGACGGTTTTACAATCCTGTGTGCGTGAGGGGACTCGCAGATGAAGTACGACCTTCGTTTCCACAAACTAAAAGCCAAAATACTTTATTCATTTTTCTTTCTTCCTAAAGTGAGACAATGCATTTCTAGACAGCTTTGGCAGGAGCTCAGACTATTTTGTGCTGGCTCCATGCTGGCAAAATAGAGAAATGCCCTTGATACTGCGTTTTGGGTTTGGCAGTGACAGTGACAATGGCGGTAAAGGGAGAAGGTCAAGTCATTTTTCAAAGTTCTAAGTAAATGATGTTCTAATAAGACCAACATGAGAGGATTAAAGACAAATGCAAGGGTTATCACAAAGCCAACATCTATAAATTAGACCTTTTTTCCCCCTAAGGCAGCAGCTCTCAAATTTTTAACACATGTAAGAATCACAGGGAGGGCTTGTTAAAATGTAGACTTTGGGCCCCACCCCCAGAGATTCTGATGCAGGAGGTGAAAAGGGGCAAGAATTCGCCTTTCAAACAAGTCCGCACTGATGCTGATGATTTTGACCCAGGGACCCCACTTTGAGAACCACTGACCTAAAGAAACCTTCACAGTAAGTATCTGTAATGATTCTAAACAATGACAACTTCAGTAAATTAGACTGAATTATAATTCGTTTGAATTTGTTTTTGTAAAGAGTCTGCAGAAATATCTTTTAAGACTGCGTACATTCTTGGGAATGTATGCCGTATCTCCACCTAGACACCAAATAAAGGTTCTCTGGGGTACTGCTCTAATGAGAATGCTGGTAGATACAAATCCCTTTCCATCTGCCTTTTAACTACTTGAAAATTAATGCTCACAAATGTGTTCCCAAGTGCAATGATCATTTCCTCCATTATTCAATGCTTATCAAAACATTCCACTAAGTAAATAGATCCAAACAAAATGTTTTAGGATGTAAGCAAAGAAAGGCTGAAAGGAATGACTTCTCAGAACGTTGGAGAAAATAAACAGATAAGAAACCTAGAACTGTCTCACTGAACTATCAGTGATGATCACTGAGCACCTGAAGGGGAAGTAAAAAGCCGCATCTGCATCATTTCTGTATTGGATCAGTCACTGTTCAGTAGCAACAAATCACCTGACTTTTTCTTAGGCAGTCTTAGATTCTGAACTCGCTTCCCCTTAGGCTTTTTCATAAACAAATAACTAGAAAAGTCTCGAAGGAGGGGTAAGGAGGGGAGAGGCCAGTTCCTCATTTCAGCTCCCATCAAGTGTGCCTGTGCTCGGCCAGGAGGGTTCATTGTTACAGGTGTGGAACTTGTTCTTCCGAACCCTTGCCTGGCAGCTCCCTGTGTGGTTCTACTGATTCCCCTGTCAGGACCCACCTGGACAATGTCACCTTCAGAAGCAGACCATCTTGCAGGTATTAGAGGCCGTTTAGCTGCTATCTGGGTTTCCCTCCTGCACTTTTCATATGGTCGGATCCTGTTGCTACCAGCTTCTCTTGGTCCTGTCTTGCTGGTCTTGGTCAGGTCTAAGTAGAATGGGTGAATCATTAATGTGTGTGGTTTAATTTCGAGTACACGGAGATTGCTTCCCCTAACAGCATGGGTGGTGGCTGCTGGCTTCTTAAAGCTTGGGAGGTCAAAGCCTGGTGGATTTACTTTATAATGAGCATGTATTGATTTAGTCTTTTAGAGAACATAAAGGAGAAGAGTTAGCCTGAACTCTTCTGTTAACTTTTGGCTTCCTACCAGATCCACTGGGATAATCATTTAGGGAGTGCCTCCCAAGAGCCTCAGCCATTATCCCTGCAAGGACCTTGTGAGGGAGGGACTTTAATATCCTTTCATAAGTGTGGCCTGGAGGCTGACAGAGGGGGAGTGGATTATCCCAGGTCACAGGGCTAGCTGGTGAGGCAAAGAGAGCAGGCAGATCGTTAACTCTAGAGCTTGGGCTCCCCTTCTCAGCAAACGGTCTCCCAGAGCTGTGCTGTAGTTAAAGTTTCTCCAGTTATGCGCTGGGTCATGTCAGCAGTTACTACTACCTTGGTTCCAATATATGAGACACTGGCCAGTAAACAATACTTAATGACCCTTAAGTCCCATTGGGTATAATAACCACCTACAGACTGCCTCACCCTATGTCAGGACAACTAGAAAGGAAATCTGAAGCAGTGTCCTAACCTCTCTAAGGAGGAGAAAGAAGGCACAAAAACAGAGGGGAAACCCAAGGACTAAGAATTCTAATAGATTATACAAGTGCCTGTGTAAACATACTGAACTCCTTTAACCATGCTGCTGCCTAGAACTTGGACAATGCTATGAAGGGGAACGGAATAAAGTCCCCTGGGTGTGTACGTGTGTTGGAAGTACGTGGAACTCCAGTCCTCAGCTCAGGCATTTGTTTGTTGGGAGAATGAGGAACTGGCCCTCCACTAAAGGACCTGAAAAGAGACCTAACACACCTGTTTTCATCAGTGGTCAAAATGGGTCTTTTCATTCTTCTCCTGTGAAGCTGGTGTCAGCCAGAAATTACCAATCTAAAATCAAAACCAGTTCAACCTCACCTTAAGTAAAATGTAAGTTTCCTAGCAGGTATTACTGAACCTCCTCACCCCCAAAATAAGGGTACCTCATACATTTTTGTTCTATATGTGAAGTCCTGTAACATTTGAGTCCTCGGCTCAAAATATTAAAGCAAAGCCAGCATTAAGAATTTCAGATTTCTTTTGTAGTAAGAGTCAAACTGACTTTAGTTGGTATCTAAGTAGTTCCTTACAACAACTCTCCAATCTAAAATCCAGTACCTTTTAGTTTCACTTGGCTTTAAACCAGATGAGAGCCAGGGAGTAAACATAAGAGAACACAGAGTCCCCCAAATCAATCTCACAGAATTGTCATGACAATATCATGATGTTGGGCTCCTCCCCTTTACTGATAAGAATAAATCTAAGAGTCTATAAATTCTCTTGACACAGCATTATTGGACTTCTACCCCTGAAACAGATTAGAAGAAACAAATTAAAGGAAACAAAGTATCTGCCATAGGCAAGTACAAAACTATAAGGAGAAGTAATGACTAAAAACTAGGGAGTACAACAGTGTGAGGCTATTTCGTATGAGGTAAATAATCATATGCTATTAAAAACCTGTAACAGTCTCCATGGAACTACAATAAACAGTCATAATACTGTATGTCATCTAGTCTTATGAGTCACAACATAGGAGGACAGGTCATCAAGAATTTTCCGGTGGTCAGTATTCTCTATTATCAAATTGAGGATGTAAATAATACACAGTAGAAAAAGTTCTAAAAAGTGTTGTCGGTGAAATTAAAATTATACAGCACTAAAACAGTAAATTATTAGCTATCCTTAAAACTGGGCAATCCAAATGTGTCCATTCCTGAAGGGTTACAGATTGCTTTAGAATTATAGACCTGCTGGGAGTTCCCTGGTGGTCTAGTGGTTCGGATTCTGGGCTTTCACTGCTGTGACCTGGGTTCAAACCCTGGTCGGGGAACTGAGATCCCACAAGCTGCGCAGCACGGCCAAAAAAAAAAAGAATTATAGACTTGCTGCAGTTATTATTGGAGATCTCAGAATATGTGGTCAACTACTGATGTTCCATCCACCAACAAGCCATGTACAGCCTGAAACCACCTCCTACGTTGCCCATGGCAAGGCAAGACGGTTATTATTTGCTTCACAGTCCCACACCAGATCTGTAAATAATCAGGAGTTGCCTCTTACGCAGTAGTTGATAGGATGGGTGAGGACTGATGCTTTCCCACAGGCAATTACTTTCTTCAAATGGAAAACTACAAAATAACGGAATGGAAGTAAGTCATTTCCATGTCACCATGAACATATTTACACCATGGTAGAATCAGATTTGCTTGAACATGAGAAGAGCTTAATTGGGAGGTAATTCTGCATTAGTGAATCATAGAAAGCACCTCTAATCACGAGAAGCAGGGCATCTGCATGACATCTCGGTTTTTCTTTTCAAACTGGTGAGTTATTTTTCCAGAACACGGGGATGGAGAAAATCTAAAATGCCTCTTGCCAAATACTTTGCATCACTATCTTTGAAATTATGTCTCATTCTGTAATTTAAACCTTGAGGGAAGGGGGTCTCATTTTTCTTGTTCTCTCATCCTTATATCCCTGGAATACTCCAAAGCACATATACACATATTCATATATATATAAATGCAGAATGTAAGGGAAATTGAATGTATATTTGATTCTCTTAAAATGGAAAAATCAAAAGGTGATGAGCTTTGTGACTTCCAAGAAATCTCTTAGATCACCAAGGTTTTTAAAAGCTTTTTTTGTTTGAACTGGAAGGGATATTAAGTAACCGGTAAATGCTGCCAGAGCTGCTCCAGGTCTTTAATCAAAACCCATCAACCTCCACAGTTAGCAGGAGTGTCCTTGCTCAAAACCTGCCAAATGCCCCCCACCCCCCCTTTAGCAGGACTGAACACAAATCTTTAAGTTAAAGGGTCCAGAGATAAGAAAGAAAGCTACGAACAAAGAAAACAGATGAAACCAGCTGGGACTAAGATGGCATGAATCTGACGCCCAACAGATCCTAAGTCTCATTATACATTGATTTTACTATATTAACATATTATGTGACACACCTACCGGCGGCCAGGACCAGACATTAAGGACAAAAAAAGGATAAAAAGGGGGTGGCACCCCACTCCCTCGGAAGAAGCCCTGCCCATTCCTGGTAGACTAACGCATAAGCCTCCCCATAATTAGCCTCACTCCTCCTCCCTTTCTTTTACTCTTTAAATCACTCTCGCCACGTGGGCGAGAGGTTGGTCTGCAAACGCGGTTCTCGCTTCTCCATTCTTTGGCCACTAAGTAAAGCTTGCACTGCGTCCATCTCCGCTTGGGTTTCGTATTCACCTACTCGAACCCCAATGGAAAAAAGCACTCTCCCCCATGGAGGCACAGAGCAAGGTCCAAACGACTTAATTCGGTAACATAAATTTCAATACGTAAACAATTTAGAGGGGAAGACTGGACTCACTTATGTTAATTATCTACAAAACATAACAGATACTAATGTTAACTGGGCATTCCCTATCTGCTCTGGTGAATTATAAGTTTTTATTTCAGACACCTTTTTTCTCACCTCCGTCTCCTTGTTTGCAACAGATTCCGCACTCTGCTCTTCCTCATTAAAGATGCAGCCACCTGCTTGCAGTTATCCTCTGGAAAAGGACGAAGACACACCTGAGGAAGAGAGGCACCTGAAGGCGGAACTGGAACAACCTCAGTGTGGTCGGGAGAACAGCAAGTCTGACGGCGTCCCCTGGAAGCTTCCAGCAACCGGGCCTCTTAGTGGCGTGGAGAAGACGGAGCCATCCTTCCCAGAGGTGCAGCGCCCAGACTGCGGGTCCTCTCCTCGACCCCCCCTGGAAAGCCTGTCCAAGAAGCACTGTCAGACCAGGGGAAACTTCTCCACTTTGACCGGCAAGGCCCGGGCCGCTTGTCTACCTCGCCCACATTGAGGAGGTTAAGGGGCTGCAGCTGCGGGAGCGTGCGCACGCATGCGCACGGCACTGCGCATGCGCCGCCTCAGCAGGCGGCTTTGGAGGTTACCACCTGGGGCGGCTGCAAGGAGCCTTCCGGCTCCCCGCATCGCCTTTCCAACGGCCTATTTGGAAGCCCACAGCCCACTCCCTGTGGCCCCTGCGACTCCACTCAAGATTGCCTCCGGACCCCGAAAGGGCACTCAACGCAGCCGACTCGTTTGAGCTCCAAATGGCGCCCAGTGATGAGCTTGCCCTTCCCATGCTTCAGCCCCTCAACGAGGGGTCGCTTCCTCAGGCCTCCCTTCCACGGAGTGGAGGCCAGCCAGCACCCAGCCGCGCCCCACAGCTCCCCAGGCCTCAAGTAACACAGTTCTAAGCCTCCTGCCTCTCATTTGGTGGATGCAGAGCATAGTAGGTCTCCAGGTTGCCATATTGCCCGGTCGCGGGGTGGGGTGCTGTGTTGGGAGACGGCTGGGGGGACACACAGTCTTTAGGACAGTTGGCTGTCAAGTAAAAGGGGTGCAGCAGTTTGGGGAAGGAGCGTGGAGGTTCAGCTCACTTTCTTCTTCAATATACTTGAAGGCACTTTAAGAAAGAACCCAGGCTGGAGATTGTCAGTCGTTGGATAGTAAAGGTGATCCTCTTGCAAAACCACGCTATGTGAAGACCACCTGGCATGGCTGGTTTAAAAGGGCAGGAAGAGCAAACTACTCAAGTTTCTAATGTTCTAACCTTCTCCCCCGAAAAGAAAAATCCAAAACATTTTAGCTAGGAAAGTTAATGACCTCTCCCTTCGAGACGTCTGCTTTGGAATTTTGGGTGGGTTTGAGCAAGACTAAAACATGTATTTTTTAAATTTTATTTCAGAGAGAAGAATTGCATCAGTCCAGGTATGTGTGTCTTTATTTTCTCTAGTGCTATGAAGTCTGTTTACTTTTACGTCTTTTACTTCTGTTCTGACATAGCAAACCTGATGGTGTATTAATCAGGGCACTTTGTTTTACATCCCTCAAGTCACTCTTCATATTATGGGTGAAAGAGTCTTAATTTCAAGAGTCTCCTTTAAGCACCCAGCATTTTGCTGTGGCTTTTGGGGCAGGGTATGACAGCCACAGGTGAGCATGGTTTTCATTTTGAATTGTCAATGACTTGGTCCTGTGGCTTAATTAACATCCACCAGTAATAGGTTTTGTCAGGAAGGGAAAATGTAAAGGCCAGAAACATTCAACAACTTTTCAAAGAGAAATTCAGAGGACAAGGATAAAAGGAACAATATGTGCTGTTTAAATCTAGGATGACCTTTAAAATGCCTATTATGACAGACTGTGCTTTTATCTAGTATGCAGGTAGATTGTGTCACTTCAGAAACCAGCTCTGAACTTTCAGCTTGGTCCCCCAGCTGTGGCAGTGGATTTGCCATTTCTTTCAGGGATGAAGAGCTTCTGTGGCAGTAAGGGAAAGATCCAAGCCCAATTACATCCACCCAATTTGTAGGATTGGTGGGAAAGCCCTCAGTTCATTTGGAAAGTCATGGAGGAATCTTCAGGAAATTAGCTGTTGTTTTATTACTGGACCTCAATCCTCAAGCAAGTTTGCTGTTCATAGTAGGAAGGATGAGATCCATCTATGCAGTCTTTGTTTATTTTTAACCCTAGTTGACCTAAATGTCAGCTAAGGTAGAGGATATTTACAAAGCCATAGGCAAATACAAAGTATTGTGTTAGTATACCAGCTAGCTATTGCTACATAAGAAACCACCCCAAACCTCAGTGGCTTAAAACAACAACCAGGTATTGTTTCTTATAAATCTGTGTGTCCATTGAGGATCAGTTGATCTAGGCTGTGCTCAGCTAGGTAGTTCACTCCACATGTCCCTCATCCTTTTCGTGGAACCAAATTTCTACACAGGGCATGTTCTTGTGGTGAGGGGAGAGGTTCAAGAGGATAAATGGAAACATGCAAGGCCTCTTGGATCCTGGGCTCTGTACCTTGTCTAATTCTACAGGCCAAAGCAAGTCATGTGGCTGAACTCAAGGGCAGAAAATTATGTGTCACCAGCAGTGGAAGAACACTTAAGTATTATATGGCAGAGTGTTTGGATGCAAGGGTTGGTGAAGAAAGGGTCCTTTAATGGAAATCTTCCACAGGTGTGAACCAGAATAAAGCTCTAAAATGACACCTAATTCAGATGTGTCAGAGAAAGTGAAAAAGAGTAGTGTCAGAAAAAGATGATGTTGTTTAGGGTCAATCATGCAGAGTCTAATAGGGTGTTTAGGAATTTTGTTCTTTACCCTAAGAGCAGTGTGAAACCACTGAATGGATTGATATGATCATATGGATACAGGGTAGACATGAGAGTTAGATGAGAGTGGATTCCAGCAGAACAATTAGAATGTTCAGGTATGAGAGGTTGGTAGGTTAGGCTCTGATGAAGGCAGTGGAGTTAGAAGGAAGTATCTCGGTTCAAGAGATACCTAGGAGATACCATCACCTAGACTTTGTGAATAGTAGACCATCAGGGGAGAGGGGAAGGAAGTTGTCAAGAAGGACTTCCGAGCTTATGGATTCCACTCTTAGGTGGCAAATGGTTCCATTCTCTGATCTAGGTAACCTTGGAAGGGAGAAGGGGATATGGGTAGCTGGGGTGTAAGTTTGAACATGTTGAATTTGAGGACCTGTGGAACATCTGAGTGGATATTTTGAGTGGATAGTTGACTAGAGAAAGCATCGTGGATGGAGATATATATATCTGAGAGTCTTTAATCAAGGAATGCTTCCTAGAGCAGGTAAAGTCCGTCCAGCTTTGTGTGTAAGATGGAGTTAGCAGATATAAAGGCTAACTGATGGGACACACCAAGCCATTTGCAAAAGATGACATGCAGGTAATTTTTATTGACCTGCAGAATCTTTGTGAGGCAATAACAGAAATAGTCTTAAAAGATGCAAAGGGAAAACTTGGTCAGAGGGCTTGAGGCCTTAAAAAGCTCTGTGAGGTTCAGTATGTCACAATCACATACTACAAAATAGTGGAAGGTTACAGAAAATCACAACAGGGAATCAGAGGGGAAGTAATCTAGACCTCTTGGTATCTGGTAATGACCCTGAATTATTCAGTATTGTTTTTTGGGGGACTTAATACAATACTTGGTGTGTAGTAGGCAATGTTTATTGAATGAATAAACGAAAGGCAAAGTAACTATAAACAATATGTTTAATAAACATTCATGCATTACTGCGAAAAAGAAGTAATTTTGCATCAGCTGCAGACCACTCAATCTATACTTTTTTAATCAACAGTTCACCAGAAGCATGAATTTTTGGTAAACAGCTAACTGTCTTTGGCACAGAGATCTTCTGTCTGCCTGTCTTTTGCTCCCTCTTTCTCTCTCCTTCCTCTCACTGCAGTCTTTTCGGCAGTCATTTGTTCAAAGGGCTTCTTCCTGCAGGTGGCTACTTCCCAGGCCTTGTAGTCAGATACTGTAAGGTAAAGGGCTCTGCACGAGGCCCTGATGTCCATTGAGGAGCTGGGGGACTCACCTCAAAAACTTACTTAAACTTTATTTAAAACATACTTAAACTTATTTAACTTAGGCCTTTAATATGCCTATGAGATGGTATAAACCAGAGGCTAGCAGACTATATAGCCTACGGCCCAAATTCAGCCCACTACCTGATTTTGTAAATAAAGTTGTGTTGGAACACAGCCACATCTATTCATTTAAATACTGTCCGTGCTTGCTTTCGCACTGCAACCACAGAATTGAGTAGCCACTACAGAGACCATGTGGCTCACAAAGCCTAAAATATTTACTCTCTGGCACTTTATAGAGAAGGTTTGCTGACCCTGGTATGTTCAGTTCAGAAATGCTTGCCTCGGGGCTTCCCTGGTGGCGCAGCAGTTGGGAGTCCGCCTGCCGATGCAGGGGACATGGGTTCGTGCCCCGGTCCGGGAAGATCCCACGTGCCGCGGAGCGGCTGGGCCCGTGAGCCATGGCCGTGAGCCTGCACGTCCGGAGCCTGTGCTCCGCAACAGGAGAGGCCACAGCAGTGAGAGGCCCGCATACCACAAAAAAAGAAAAGAAAAAAGAAATGCTTGCCCCTGTGGCTGTCAGTCAATCACAGCAACTTTTTTTTTCCTTGTAGCCCTTTTGCAAAAATTTTTCTTTTAATATAGTGTTTTAGCACATGGCCTGACAATTGGGCAGGCTTATATAAGTGAGAAGGGCCCAATCTCCTCTCATTTCTGAAATCAGCTCAGTGTTGACTTTGATTCCAGGTTTTTCTTTGTGGACTTTTTTTCTTATTGTTGTTCCCTCTGGCTATATATAACATTCCAGTGAATTAACACTCACTCTAAACTTTATTCTCCCCTCACCAAACTATGCCTCCTGGAAAACAGTCTTTACAATTCATTCTTACTAAAGTGTGAAGGACTTCAGGCTTAAGGCATATCTACACTCATCTTTCCAAGTAGAGCAGTGTATTTATCCCTTTTGGGTTTCCCTACACCTCATAAGTGCCTCCATCATAGTACCTAAAACACTGTAGTGTATTTCTTTCACATCCGTCTCCTTTCAGAAACAAGATCTTCATGAGGGCAGAGACCACTTATTTACCCTTCATCTCAGCAGCTATTACTCAGCTAGAGTCTGTCTCCAGAATACTTACTGAAGGAAAGGATGGGTGGAAGGATGACAGGCAGGCTGCTTGGCTTACGGTTTACTTATCTGTCCCCGATGTATTTGAATTTTAACAGAGGACATGACTTGAATCCAAGCAATGAAGCCATGTTAGTGGAATTTTAAACATCAGGAAGCGAGTGGGGGGATTTTGTGGGTAGGGACACCTTCCTGGCACCCCTTAAAATCGATAATCACAGAAAACTGTCTCACCTAACTTTTTAGTCAGCCCTGAAACTGAGAAAGGAAATGTACATACTATTACATCTATGAGAACAGACTAACCTTCCAGTGCTCAAAGGAAATAGGAAAGAAAACCTATATATATCCAAAACATGAAAACAAAATGACAAGGAAGAGACCAGACAAAAACATTGAATGCCAGTAAAGCGCTTCCCAAAGCCAGATTTATCTGGAGTTACCCTGGGAGGTTGGGGTGGGGGGGTTGCAGCACTGCATGGTGTTAAGAATTACTGGAATCGGGGCTTCCCTGGTGGCTCAGTGGTTGAGAGTCCGCCTGCCGATGCAGGGGACACGGGTTCGTGCCCCGGTCTGGGAGGATCCCACATGCCGCGGAGCGGCTGGGCCCGTGAGCCATGGCCGCTGAGCCTGCGCGTCCGGAGCCTGTGCTCCTCAACGGGAGAGGCCACAACAGTGAGAGGCCTGCGTACCGCAAAAAAAAAAAAAAAAAAATTACTGAAATCAAACTCCCTGGGTTTGAATTCTGTCTCTACTTCTCTGGCAGCTTGACCTTGGGCAAGGCTGTGAACAACTCAAAACCTCAAAGTCTTCATCTGTGAAGTGGAGATACAAATACAGTTGACCCTTCAACAGCACAGGGGTAAGGGATGCTGACCCTCTGTGCAGTCAAAAATTTGCATATAACTTTAGGGTCTGCCTTCCTTATCTAAGGTTCAGTAACCAGTGGATTCAACCAACCACGGATGGTGTAGTACTGTAGTATTTCATGAAAAAAGAATCTGCATATAAGTGGACCTCAGTTCAAACCTGTGTTGTTCAAGGGTCAACAGTAGTACACATCCAATAGGCTTTTGATATGATAAATATTGTAACTTAAATATTACCTTTTTTAAGAAACCATCATTCATTCATTCATTCATTTAGCACTTCCTGTATGCAAGTCACTGACTTATTCTTTCTAAAATATTCTGACCCCAGAGTGAAATGATCAATCACAGGAAGCTCATCTAATGTGTCTAAATGTTAGATTCAATACAATGTTAGATCCTCCTCAGACTTTTACCTAAAACCTGTTGTGTAGCTAGCACTGTCTGAAAACCCTAAGTAACGCCATAGGGGGAGAAGGCCCTGTCTCAGCTGTTGAGCTTAAAAGCTTATTAGAAAGTTACTAACTAATGATTAATAGATGGCATATTGGTTATTTTGTTTATTTGTTTGCTTGCTTTATTTAAATCTCAGCCCTTCATAGCATCATATTTTATTGTGTTGCTTTCTTTTTTTCCTCCAATTGTATTGAGATATAATTGACATAGAACATTATATAAGTTTAAAGTGTACAGCATAATGATCTGAAATATGTATATATTGCAAAATGATCACCACAGTAAGTTTAGTTAACATCCATCACCACACATAGTTACAGTTTTTTCCCTTGTGATGAGATACATGAATACTGTTAATTAGTCGGAAGAGGAGACTGCAGCCTCAGGGCATCAGGGAAGCCTTCTTGATCCAGGCATGGCTGGAGGCTAGAGTGGGAACTGGCAACTTCCTTTCACATCAGGGACCATGTGTTATTCTTGCACTGGCATCAGCTCCCCCAGAATGTAAACTCCCTGACAGCAGGAGTTGTGCCTGTTTTGTTCATTGCTGTATCCCTAGTGTCTAGAACACTACCCGGCACATAGTAGATGTTCAATGAAAGTTTAAGGAAGAAAAAAGGCAGTGCATTTGTTGGTTAGTTAGGTTAGGTCAAGCCTCATAGGGGAAATTGTACGATCCCTTTTTGGAAATTTTCTCCTCCACCCATTTGTTTATCACTCTCTAGCTCTTTTCAACCTCCCCCATCTTCCTAATCTGTTTTGTGTTCATCTCTTGAGTGTACATTGGGTTGTTGGGGATTTGTACAAGTATGGTTTGATCCCACTGGGTAGTATTTTGACTCTTGTCCAGAAAAGGCAGTAGCCTCGAAAGACGGTGAGGGTTCTAGAAAGATACCAGTATCGGCAGCTACCCTGGTGCTCTGAACACATGTGTGTTTAATAACCATTGCTGATTGAGCCCAAAATGTCACAGCATGGTGTATTTTCCATGCAGTTGGAACTCCAAAGACTGTCTCTGTTTCTGTGTTCAAACTGTGTCAGGATGGGTCCCATTTGTTCACTCCACATTCATGAAGTGTCCGCTCTGTGCCAGACCTTGGACAGTAAGCTAGAGGCTCCCCATTCATTCTCCCTTCTCCGTTGGATTTTCAGCAAATGGAACATTTTGGTAGAAATTGGGAAATTATAATCAAAGGAAAGTTCCTAACAATCTTGTGAGACTCATAATGAAAAAATATTTCCCAGATTTAACCAAGAAAGCTACAGTTCCATAAAGTGGCAGTTGTCATTTCTCTGTTGATTATTTTTTTTAACATCTTTATTGGAGTATAACTGTTTTACAATGGTGTGTTAGTTTCTGCTTTACGACAAAGTGAATCAGTTATACATATACATATGTTTCCGTATCTCTTCCCTCTTGCGTCTCCCTCCCTCCCAGCCTCCCTGTCCCACCCCTCTAGGTGGTCACAAAGCACCGAGCTGATCTCCCTGTGCGATGCAGCTGCTTCCCACTAGCTATCTGTTTTACATTTGGTAGTGTATATATGTCCATGCCACTCTCTCACTTCGTCACAGCTTACCCTTCCCCCTCCCCATATCCTCAAGTCCATACCCTAGTAGGTCTGTGTTTTATTCCCATCCTACAACTAGTCTCTTCATTTCTTTTTTCTTAGATTCCATATATATGTGTTAGCATACGGTATTTGTTTTTCTCCTTCTGACTTACTTCACTCTGTATGACAGACTCCAGGTCTATCCACCTCATTACAAATAACTCAGTTTCATTTCTTTTTATGGCTGAGTAATATTCCATTGTATATATGTGCCACATCTTCTTTATCCATTCATCTGTTGATGGACACCTAGGTTGCTTCCATGTCCTGGCTACTGTAAATA